>NC_135358.1:18816875-19119583 GCF_051622035.1 Arctopsyche grandis
ATTTTCAAAATTCTGCTGCATTTTATTCAGTGATAATAATGGTAAATTTAAATGAGGAAAAATTACAAAGTTATTACTATATTAGATATAAAATAAACAATAATATTTTATAATATATCCAAAAACAACCTTATATTCGATCATTAATTTATTTCATTCATCTAATTACATATCGAAATGACTTTTTGAATGTCTATTTCAACTTTATTTCATCAAAAACCCAATGAGTTAAGTGTAAAATTGAATTATTTTAACTACATATACTCTACCACCAAAAAACTGCATGCGGCCCGCGAGCCGCAGGTTGATTATCACCATTCGAACGTAAGACGATATTTTAATTGTAATAAATAAATAATTTTAATTTTCAATAAAAATGTACCCGTATAATATAGAACTACGTCAACTAACTTACGAATCTTTCCCTAGGTGTCATTTATTATTTTTAATTAAAATATACTATATTTAATCAATAAAATCATAATATTACTTTTATCATCAGTAACCCTTCATATAATACCATAAAAAACAATAAAACATTTAAAAAGTAGGCTGAAATACGCAATGTCCAACGGGTCCACCGTATCCATTTGTAATAGAAAATTGTAGTATCCGTACTAGGGGTTAAAAGTTCAGAACTACTGATAACACGTTATTTTAGGAAAAGATTCGCCAATACTGCACTAAAGCCATATTTTTCTCGCCCATTAGTCAAGTCAACTATTTTAAATATTTCAAACACTAATTTAACTTTTAAACTCTCATTTTGGTTCACCTCAAAATACTTGTTGGAAGGATTACATTCTCCATACACGTACAACATAAAATGGCCCTTATGCGAAAAGTGGTTCATATGGTGTGTATATCGATCCCAGTGCAGTTTACCATGCCGAATTGTAGTGTCAACGATGCATGTCGATGACGTTTAGTGTGGGTCAGACTGCAAAAGTGGCACACGAGTGCAGTGCGGGTGCACGTGCCGCCCCATGCTCAAGAGGGCGAGAACAGACTCAACGCCACTCACAATTCACTGTGTTTACGAGCTGAACACGAACAGTCATTGCAATTTGCCATCTAATCTAATCCGAATACTTCACTCTGATATACATATGTACGCTTAAATGGTGCGAACTTCGGAGTTGGGGTGAGAAATGCTTTTGAAGAAAATCGACTTACGATTTTGTTTAGCAATTACTTTTAGGTCGGAGTTTATATACATACTAGTTTTATGCCCGTTGAAATTTCAACGGGTGTTTTCGGATTGATACATTTAAAATAAAGTTACAATATGAATAGTAATAATTAATCGGAATCGGAACTGAAACAGAAATCGGGAATCGGTTATGCCAATTAAATTGTGCAATAAAAAATAATGTGCATTATGTGCAATAATAATAAAATTATAAAACCCGAAGTCAACATCGAAGCCGAAATCGGAATCGGATAATATGAATAGTACGTATTTTGACATCACGTGACGTAAGCAAAAATGTATATTTAATTTACAAAACCCAATACCCACAATTATGTATAAACAAACCCAGGTCATTGACCTCGCAACCTTGAATATTATAAATTATCTTTTTGGATACCAGATAAATTTGGAAAATCTTAAAGGGTTCAAAATTGAATCGGTTTTGAAGAGGATTTTCACGAACAACGAAATCGAAGAAAAAAATACCGAATTGCTTTACAGAGATAGCTCTGGAGACCTACATAAATATGTTCATCCGAAGATGATGTTCCTAAAAGAGTTTCCTTTTAGTCGGTATATACTACAAAATCACATCAAATTAAAATTTAAGAATTTTTACTAATATGTACTAGGTTTCCTTCAGGCAAAATTGTATATTTAAAAATTTCATTTTCATGTTCAACATCCTGTTTGAATTTTTGATGTTTTAAAAGGTATTTACGTGATGTCCGTAATTTCATAGGGTACGTCATGTGCGTTTGACGTTTCCGGTCAACGTTTCGCCGATCACGTCATCGGCACGCTCGGAATCAATGATTGAAAATTGATCATGTATACGCATTTCAAAAAATTCACTTCCCCATTAATACATTATATTATTTATTATACAAACTTTGTATTAAATTCTAATACTTAAAATAATAATATAACAACAATAGAACAACGGTACATCCTTGAAGTGAAGTCGTTCAAACTTCTAAAACATCAGAGGGGACATTCAAACGATACATGCATACATACGTACGTATGTTCTGTACATATGTATGTGCATACATATGTACATACAAATATACATAGCATGAAGTGAATTACGCTGAGACGCTCAAGATACTTGACTGAAGCTGAAGATCTTTTGCTTCGACGAAGAGTCGAAGGCGATACGGTGAACTGGGTAGAGTGACAATCAAACACAGTTGAACAAAGTTAATTGTAGCAATCATGCAAAAGTTGAAGTTCGGCGATACTCGTCATAACCCGTATCGTATTGTTATTCGCGTATGCAACAACGATGAGATCCATTGTATGGCTGTAAAGTCAACGCGACATCTCCAAAAGGTGCTCTCCCTCCATCCGCTTATATTATTTGCAAAAATACAATTCATATTCCGATTCTTTTTTTTTTGCAAATATTTGACAGTGATGACGTTCGAATGTGAACCTTGAAAAACGCCAAGATTTTACATAAGTCCGATGCTCTCAAAGAAGTATCGAATGCTGTATGCTCAACATAACAGGAAGCGAAATACGTGGGTGATAAGTATGACAGTAGATAGAGTCAAGAGATTGAAATTGCGATAGGCGGGCCACGTCGATATAAGAAGGGATGAAAGGTGGACAAAATTAGTGATAGAATGGCACCCGAGAGAATGCATAAGGGTAAAAGAAAGACCGCAGAGAAGATGAGTAGACGAAATTAGGAAAATATGTGGAGTGAGATGGGTGAGAGTTGCGCAAAATAAAGACGAGTAAAAACGTGTTGGAAAGGCCTTCATCCAGCAGTGGATAGTGGATAGTGAATGGCTGTAGTAGATGATGATGATGATGATGATGATATACATACATATGTACATACATATATAGAAAGGCTAAGCAAAAAACTTAAACAAAAAATAAAATTATGTGGCAGTTTACAAAATAGCAGTTTGCATTTCTAAGTACATATTTGTATGCATTTTTCAATCAAATCACCCAGAAATTTGAAGTATCAGATTACTCATTAAATACGCTAAAAAATAACTATAAGACTAAATCTTCACTAAAAACTTAAGGAAAGATTATAGTAGCGTACTTACATGTGGAAATACCAACTACAGAAGCGTAGTTGTTAAATCAAATACCTATACCAATACCAAGCTAAATTTACTAGTAATCCATAATCTGAAACTTAAATCTCACTACAAGTCTACATATATAGAATGGCTTCTCCTAACTTCTCGACAAGGATCCAAGCAGATAAAATAATCGACACTAAAAATAATATCGTTCGCAAACATAACTTGCTTGAACCAACAAAAAATGACCTACATAGAATATAAAACTTTTCTTTTCAAAAATTTTGACTCAACCTAATCAAAAATTCAACATACAAAATTACTACACATGATCCTCTGAAAATTTATTTTAGTTTTCAGATAAACCAAAAAAAAAACTCGACAATTTTCTTGTTGGCTAGGCATGCTGTGACCGTATATTTGTATTGTACTTCTGAATCAATCGTCCTGCGCTTGCAACGACATTGATAAACTCGGTCCGAAGTCGCGCAACTGTCACACGACAAGCTTCTGTTTGCCTGTTTTTGTTACGTCCCGATCAGTTATATGGGTTTCTTTTGTAATTTTTTTTCCGTTTTCCCTTCGCTCGAATAGTCAAGAAGCCTTTTTCCGTTGCATTCTTGCTGTAGTCTTCGGGTGGGTGCTCGGCACGAACAATAAATACTTGCGAAGTTGTAAGTAGTGGTGTCAGACGCAGACGACACTGGCATCGGCGAGACAATGCTAAACTAAACAAAACAACGGCGCCCACATGTGCTCGTGTACCTAATTCCGAATACACGTACGTATCTGTCCAAACCGGTACAACCTCTCGGAAAAATGCCCTCCATCCTTTCCTCCAATTCCTGACAATTTTCCGAACTTTCCCCCCGTCCGTCAACGTGCCCCATATTCAATTTGTCGCTCCACTTTTCCGAACCGCACGATGCGATATACATACATATCTGTGTATACTCAATATAATACAAACATACGAGTACGTATAGCATTACATATACATATACATATATTTGTGGGATTCTGTAAGGGAGGATCGTGGAGTGAAGAAATGATAGGCGATCTTAGTCAATGATCCACGTTTATTGTTCGTATATCTTCAATGCGCGTACGCACTCGGTCAAACGTCAAACGCGACTGGTTACACCCGGATCAGGCTCGGGGGTACCAACCTTAACATTAATACATATGTGTACCAACTGTTCGGCATGAGCCACATCATTATACATAATTATAATAATTTTATATTAATATCCTACACTCGGCCATATTTGACAAAACATTCGTCCCCAAATGACATTCATCATCTTTCATTCTTTTCAATGTTTCATCTTTCATTCAAATAAAACAGTATCACTTCAATCTCCAAGCATTCATCACTTCTACTGAAGATTTAACAAAATTTGACCCATCGAGTTCTCCCACTTCATATACATCATACTGATTGTTGTCTCTTACTTTACAATCAACCCGATACGGTCCCATGAATTTAGGTCTTAGTTTCATTCCCGATTCAAATTGGGAATCCTTTTTTATTCCGACCAAATCTTCTTCTTTGTACTACTTTTCTGATGTTCGTGTCTTATTGTGTGTCCGTCTGTTTTTCTTCATGAATTTCTTATACAAGATATCTTCATTCGATAAAATATTTTTATCTGAAACATTTTCCTTCTGCACGCCGTTAGTCAATCTCTTTTTCCAAGTCTCTATCTTTGAAACAGCATGCAATTCTCCCGGCTCCATGTAATATTCTAACAGACACCTCCGCCTGTAGATCAGTCTTCCTTCTCGGTACAATGCTTTTTGAAGAACACTCCTTGTTTGACATCAAGTCTTCAAGCTGTTCCAAGCGTAACTTCATAAAATTTCTGTCCGTTCTGAGCTGTGAAATTTCTTTGTTTCTCTCCGCTAGCTCTTCTTGTACTATATTGAGATTCTCAGCGAGAATAGTCAGTTCCTCACTATTATTCTGCTGCTTTTCTTCTGTTGACCCGACATCTCCGGTCATCGTTTCTTTTCTTCCTCATCGGTGACAAGTTTTTCACCAATATTCTCTCTTGGCAGTTTTTCCATATCAAACTCTTTACAGATTTCCATTAAAGGTATATTTACATTTTCAATTCTTTTTACAGTAGATTCCGATACATCTTTTCCTTTTCTCATCGGACATTTTGCATATACATGTACAAAGCTGTTGCATTTGTAACATTTCGGTCGTCAGTGCTTATTTCTACACTCTGATGTCCCTTCCTGTTACAATTGAAACAAACTATACTGTATTTGTTTTCTTCTATATTCTTCTTTTGATAAGTGTATTTGTTTGACACTCCGTCGTCTTTTCTCGAATTCCAGGGAACATCTTTTCTAACATTAATTTTTTCATATGTCTCCGCTTTCTCTTTGAATTCTTTAAAATTTTTAGCTCCATATAAAATTATTTTATTTGAGCTTTCGTCTTGAATACCATCAATAACATACTGGATGATTACTTCTGCCTCTAGGTTTATCCGACTACCAATTTCACGCATATTTATTATATATTCTTTGATGCTCTCTTCTCGTCGTTTTACTCTAGTCATTAATAATTTATGTATCAATGCACTATTTGTAACTGTTTTCGTAAAAAAATGAAAATCCATCTATTACTTTAAAAAACATTCGTGAGAAAATTCTAGAAAATAAAAACATAAATTTAAGTACTGCAACAATCCAGAATTGATAAAAAAATTTAAGTACCACTCTAAAATTCGCATCAA
The DNA here is from genome assembly GCF_051622035.1 of Arctopsyche grandis. Classification (NCBI taxonomy): domain Eukaryota; kingdom Metazoa; phylum Arthropoda; class Insecta; order Trichoptera; family Hydropsychidae; genus Arctopsyche; species Arctopsyche grandis. The sequence goes on from NC_135358.1 coordinate 18,822,875, forward strand.
TGCAACTCAATGACCAAAAGCTCGATCAAAAATTAACCCACCTGCGTGCGTATCTTTACAAACAGTGAGAGGACAAAATGTTTCTCTAATTGCGGCTATGAATATTGATGGGATGATATGGCATTAAACAATTGCACACTCTAGGGTAAATTTCAATATTTTCTGCAATTTTCTTCAGAGATTATTTGAAAAACTAACTGAAAAAAATCTTAACGCGGCACAGTTAATTGTGTGCGTAAATAAATAGCCTATGAATAAATTATTTAACGGTTTAATTTGATTTGTAAAATGTTTAATTTGATTTGTTAAGTATTCAGTTTGAAGTGTAAAATGTGCAATTTGATTTGTAAAATGTTCAATTTGAAGTGTAAAACCTGTATATTAGATTCATCTACGTCGAAATCGAACACAATCAACATATGTATGTATGTACATATCAAAATATTTGACGAAACAAAAAATGGATATATTCATTTTTTTTCATATGAATATCAATATAATTTGAATATTAGCGGATTCACCAAAAGAGGTTAAACCAAGTCTAAAACTAGTCAGTAGTATTAAAGCAATAAAACAAAGACAGCCTCCCTTGATATAGAATATACATATGTACATATAATATGTATTTATATACATATGTATGTATATTTATGGCATAGTAATTACGACTGTAAATTTTATATAAGCAAATAGTTTTTTTTTGTGAAACAAATTTATCCCTAACATAGCTGCATTTAAAAATATTTTGGAGGACTATTTACATTCATAGGTATGTACATATATACAAATATGTTCATACATACGTATATTATTTTGATGTAAAAAGTATGTCTAAAAAATTCAATGGGCATTATACCTTTTTGGTATGGACGACAAATAATTGATATCTTATATGCAGACGCTGTAGCGATCGTAAAACGAGTAGGTTAAAAGCCTACAGACTTCCCTAGCGTTCACCATTTAAAAGCTTTTTTATTATAAGGGTTATTTTAGCGATTTTCCGGCATTTGGCGGCTATGGGCTCGGTGAGCACTAGCATTTCTTTCCATATACGCACATATTTTCATAATAAAGCTTTACGACAATTTTCACGACAACAAAATTCAAATCGACTATTCTTAAATATTTCATAAGACGTCATACTCGTTAATTTTTTTTAAATATTGTTACGCCTAAATTAAACAATAAATAAAATGAAACACAACCTATAAAATGACCCGATTAATTTGAAAAAAAAAATTTTTTTTATATATGTATATATATATATATATATATATATACATGAAAGAATAACTTCACTAGGGAATACATATTCATTGTAATATTTGTATATATATATATATATATATATATATATATATATATATATATATATATATATATATATATATATGTGTGTGTGTGTGAATGAAAAAGGTATTAAGGTATAAATATATTAAAGGTATAAAAATTTTTTAAAAAACTGCATAAAATGATTTTAATTATATGTATATTTTCAGTGGTGTCACTCTAATGGTTTCCACGAGTTTCCACAAACCTGTTGTTAAAAATCAAAAGTTTCCAGAAACCCGTTAGAAATTTAAAAATTCAAGATTTGTATAATTTTTGACAAAAATTACACAAATCTTGAAAATTATTTTCGACGGTTACAACTTCGAAAAGGTCGCAGTTCGATTACATAGCAGGTAAAAAGAAAAATTGTTTATTCGAAATATGTATATATAAATATAAATATAATATATATGTACATATGTAGGTAAATATTTAAAATTGAAAAAAAAATGGAAAAACCCGTTGTTCCAAAATTGGGGTGACACCACTTTGTACATACGTATGTACATATGTATGTAGATACATACATACATAAATAGATGCCTTTAAGCATTTAGCATCAATCTTCTCTATTAAACATAACAATAAATAAACTACATTTTTTTTTCAAATGCTACATAATTTAAGTACACATTTTACAAAAACGATTATATCATAAAATAATATCGACTTATCTACTTGTATAATCTTTATAAAACTATCAAACGTACTCATTTTGGAGATTTATTTGTGAAATTTATCGCGTCGAGCAATAAAACACCGTTATAACTAATCCTCAAAGTTCAATATTAATCCTACGTGAAATTTTTAAGCTCTTTCTTGCTACACCACCCATTGAAATCTCGAAAAACAAAAAAGCTCCACGAAGAAAAAAAAATAACGAGAAAGCTTTACCGCCTTAAAGCCGAAGCTTATAAGCTCGCCTTACAATATTCATCATCGGCCGCTATTTTTGAGTGAACTCGACTCCTTAAGAGGTGGAGGGTGGGGGGGGGGGGTTAAAGCACCACCCCCCCTCCCCATACCCACCCCATAGCAGAGTGTAACAGGTGTCCGGGCGATTATGGGGCGCCAGTTTTAACGAGCCGCCCATGCCAGGGCTTTACAATCCGAACCGCGCTTTAGCTTTCCGAATTTAGGGGTTAATTAGTCTTCGAACACTTGCCACCCTTGCGACTCCCGCCTCATAATCTCGGTTATTAGCCGTAATGTACTTAATATTCAGGCTCGTCGTTAAAAAAAAAGCCGAGAGATTTTTTCGTGTGATTTAGTGCGCGAGTTTCATTGCGAAATCATTATTAAGTGGGAAATTTGCATTCGGCCGGCGTAAAGCCCTTGCGGCCAGCCCTCGGCGAGATTAAAAGCCGCTCGTTATTTTTAATCATCTCGCCGGCTCGCCAACTCCAACTATTTTATTATTATGACGATCATCGCAATCATTATTACCGTCATTCGATAGACCTACAAAGGTTTTACAAAATTTTCATCGTAAATCATACATATGTATATATGAATATGTGTACATAACAATTGATCCACATATTGAACGGGTTACATATGTATGTACGCTTTGAACCAAAAGTTCACCCCACCCATGAGCTTAAAAGTGATTTGCCAACTAGTACATCCGATTCACCTCTGAACCTAACGACCAACATTATAGTCGAGAATATTCTTTGACAGGGATTGCGAGTATCCATGCGAGTGGAAATGGTCTTAGTGGCGCGACTACAATAAACGCTCGAGCAGAGACGACGCATATCCATATAGTCGAGAGTTGCGGGAAATTTATTATGAAGTTTGGTGCAAGTCTGTTGCGGAGTCGCAATATGAACAGAGGGGCCGGCGAAGCCTCGGGCTCAAAACTAATGAGTATTATTCCAAAGTATATCTCGCCGGCCGGAATATTACGAGATCCTATTGAAACTCTCTCCCTCTCTTTCTCGGGCTGCCACCAGCTCAACCACCCACGATGGACCCTCCTCTAGCCCCCAGACACCACTCCGGGGTTAATTATTTCAATAAATGTCGTGTTACGACCACGACTTGTGAATTCACACATTTTAACGGCTCATTCAAAAAGTGAAACTGCAATTCGAGATGAAATTAATCAGCGAAATGCTATATGCAACCCGTTGACTTAATTAGGAGCGGTGTAAGGTGTACATTTAATGCATTGAGCATATGTTGCCTAACTTTATAGTGTGATCTCACAAAGCAAATAAAAATTATATATCGCTTTAAAACATATGTATGGTATGTACATACTTTCATCCGTTCATTTGGCTTAACTTAGGCCCCATACGCACTTGCGATTTTCTGTCGCGCGATCACTTTGTCGCAAAAATAGAACATACAGTTTTAAGTACAACCGCGTGCATATGCGACCAAATAATCACACCCACTTACTATGGTTTCTGTCGCGCAAGAAAGTGCGTATAAGGCCTTATGGTAAATATAACATTTCTAACTCAACGGTGGAATTCAGTTCTCCGTCAAACATATCAAAAAAAATATATGCGAAATTCAATAATAAAAGAACAATTAGCCAAAATATACGTATTCAATCGATCAATTCATATCAATCAGATTATTAATAAGTTTTTAAATTTCTCTCCATTGTGCAAAGAAGATCTTCAAACAACAAATTTTTCCGCTTTTGATTTGATAAACATAAACATTGTATAATTTTAAGCATGCGTTGCTTATTATTTAAACTTAAATCTCTTTTTTCATTTTCACCATAGTTTTCATAGCATATTTCTCCAAAACGACACCTTGTACACATGTACAAACTTGTACATACATATGTACTATGTACTATCACTCTACAGCCACTCACCTTCCACTGCGAGATGAAGGCTTTTCTATTTTGCGCAACCCTGATCCATCTCACCCCACACATTTTCCTACTTTCATATATCGTTAAGTTAAATATAATATACATATAAATTTGAAATTATTATAAATTAGACAGTTGTGACAAATAGTCAATTTCGTGAGGAACCGTTTCAACAATGAGTTCAGATAAATCAGTAAACTCTGATGGGAACAGATCGAGTAGGAGTCACAAATATCCGAATATAACCAGCAGCACCACAAAAATACATCAAATATCTATGTATGTATGTATGTTCTTCAAAAATTTCGACGCTGTCATTATACAAACACGTAAAAAAATCAATGTTAACTGTTTCGAAATTGTTCCGGTATTAGCGAACGTCCCGAGCAAACACCGCATTAATGCAAATTCGAATATATAATTAATTAGAGACGAAGCTGTGGGGGAGATATTGACTAGGAGTCCCGTTTCCGCCGGGAACGTGTAATTGTTCGAAGGCACAACACGCGCAAAGCACAAGGCGCAAGACACAAAGCCCAAGCATCGACTATTTGCTAAATGAGCGACTTAAAAGACATCGAGAATTCGGTGTGGGGGCAAGGGGTTGGTACGTCCCTAACCCCCTCGTATTTTAATATGTGAAGTATTTACTTGTCTTTTGCGGTGGTTGGCATTATTAAAAATTCCCGCCGAACGAACGAACGAATGTTTTGCGAATATGAAAATGCGAAAATTATATACCAACCGCAGTAATATGTATGTATGTACATATATATATATATATGTACATGCATCAAATATTATATTCGCAAGACAATACTTACACGAATTTATGTTTATTTATTTAACAAAATTAATACGTACTGTTTAAATCCAAATATGGTAACAATGGTCGATAGCAGTGGACATGAGCAGAGTGGCGCAGCGGAAGCGTGCTGGGCCCATAACCCAGAGGTCCGTGGATCGAAACCACGTTCTGCTATTTTCTTTTTACATTTCCAAAATCAATATTGCGAATACTTTAACAAAAATTTAGCACGTGAAAATTTTTTCTAAATACTTTCAGCTTCGTTTTCATTACAATATTTTTTTTATTATTTAAACCAAAATAAAGTAGTAAAGTCTGTCACATATGTATGTATGCACGTGGTTTCGTTTCTGTGTACATGTATATTACGTGTATATGTAATTACAGTTGATAGTGAAAGTCCTTTTTGCGTTGATACATATCGCTAAAACCACGTTCACCTTGTCTAATCGATCGATAAAAAACTGGAATCCAGTTGATTATTTTACATACCTAATATTAGATATTTACAATCCATTTCCAATAAAAAAATTTGGTCATAGCGATAAATTGTGGATATCTGTAATATCGCTATGAGCCTAAATGGAAATAAAATAAATACCTCATGTGCTAATACAAGGCCTCGTTTCAGCTATTTAGCCATCCTGGGAAAAATTATTTTTGCCACCCTTTATATATAAGTACTAGTGTTGTGCCCGTTGATTTCAACGGGTAGCCGATGCAATCAATTCCCCCCTGGATCTGGACCTGATTAATACATTGTATATACATATGTATGTTGATAAAGTACAAATTACATTTGAAAATAACATTCTCACATGTTGTCAAAAAATAGTGAGTTTAAATTTTTATTTAAATTTCTCCATCCAAGTGATATTGTTTATGACATGCTCGCAAGTTTATTGAAAATGAATCACCACCTTTGCAAAATTAAAGTATATGTATATATATGTATGTGTGTGACAGTCCAAATGTACCTACATACGTTAAGTTCGTTCATGAACATGCTAGTTTGCCCATACACTAATCAATCTGGACGGTTATAGTGTACACAAAGGAACAAATTGACAATCGAACTAGTTTTTTCACGCAAGTATTCTCATTTGTTTGTCCCATCCTCTTTGTATATATAAATGTAAATACATATTCTTACCCTGGGTTGCAATGTTTTTTTTTAATATAACCGGAAACGAAAATTCAGCAATGTTGTAAATCGATTACCAAAATACTTGGCGTTTTAGATCTCAAAGACTTTTTACGCCTAATAGTTTCGTGCGACACCTGATGAGTCTATTTAAATAGCTTTGTGAGTCTATGTATTTAGATACCTTGTGACTGTTAGCACTTAAATTAAAACCAACAGCTCTTGTGTGAACAAATTAGTATGCTCATGAACAAACCGGAGTGAATGCATATACATATGCATGTAGTATATTATAAAAATTTAAAACAATATAAAACTCACTGATTATATGCAGCCTGGATCGTAACACATTAAACGCCTGTTCCCAATGGTCAACTTCAATAAAGATTGCACAAATTATATCAAACACTTTTTAAACAACGATAATTTAAATTTAAATTTGAAAATTATTCTATCAGAAAAAAAAAACAATCGAATGTGCATATTGTCACGCGTGGAAAAATAAGATGGCGACGCGAACCAAAGATTATGAAATTTCAAAAAGAAAACACTGCATATCAAAATATGAACTATGTATTACGAATAATCAATCACGGATGATTAATCTGGCTGAAATGTGAGGATTCTGCATGCGAAAACCAATTGCACGATGATGAAATTCGCAACGGTCAAACACCGACACGATCAAAATTAAACTGACGGCAACTGATTAGATTTTCATAAATTTTGTCCGAATTGTGCAATATTTGAGTGGAATGCAGCGCCTGAGTTGAGTGAGCCGAACGTTCGCGAATCGATCACAATAAACATTAATTATAAGCTTTTGATGAGTGCTATTAAATTTCGCGACAAATCTTCCACTTCGTTCGCGACCGATTTGAGCTTAGTGCTTTATATTTTCTTTACATTCGTATAATTTTAACCGCGCTCGACACTCCTCGAAAAAAAATCTTTTAACAACTGAAATAAAACAAATGAATTTTATGTAAGAAAATGATATAAATTCAAACATCGAAACAAATATCAACATCGTTTGATTGTTTCAAATAATTAATTTATTACATTACAAATGTATCAAAATATATCTAAACGTAATTAATCCCCACGATAGATTTATGACGTTCGCATATGATTTATAGAGTTCCGATATAACAATAAACGTCTTATTGCCATTCAAACGGGCATAACCAAATCCCTCAAAGTAACGGAGCGATGTGTGCGAACGGCCGTTAATATAATCGTTATTATTGAACTATGATTCGCTACAATGTTTCAACCCTCAAATTGCAACCGGGTCGAATTAGAAATATAATAATATAATGAAAAAGCAGTAAATGTTTATCGTTCGGTCGATTCGAACGGAACATTTCCGAATACACTAAAGTAGCAGTGTACGAACAATAAAAGCACGATATTTTTCGTTGATTGTCAATTAGCTGCGTCGCCCATTCCGTGCGTAATTCCTTCCTTATGGAGACAAAGGAGGACGGGAGGATCTTTGTTTCCCCACCCCACTCATGACAAACTGTCACACTTGTGTAGAGAAAAAAGAAGCCCAAGTGGCCGATTAATTCAGGCCGACATCGTCATCAAAGCTAGATCAGGGGCGGCATCATCATTCAGGGACGATATCGGGCGGCAGCGAAATCCCGCTCCCTCTTTTGCGCGAGAGGAAATACAGTCAGACATAAATCCCACCATCAAACAGAAGAAGCGTCCGACCGGGGGAGTGAATAGGGTGGGTTTCTGGGGGTGGTCGGGTGGGTTTTAATGCCGCCATTTTATCAAGGCGAGGCCGCACTAAAACGTGTGATGCGTCAAACTTGTACCGCCCGCTACAACAAATGGGGGATTTTTCATTTAATTATACAAAAGGGAAACGGAAACAATACTGCGACACGGAGCGCACTGGAAAATTTCAAATTACAAAGAAAATTTAATAATGGCGATATGATTCGTATAATACTGGCGGTCAGTGCGTTTTAACGTTTTTAACTCGTTCGCACGAGTGATATAAATTTTACGAAAAATTGATAATAGACACTCCAAAAATTGATATCGTCACTCCAAACCCCTTTGTAATTTTTTCATGTTTATTTTCTATGAGTTCCAAATATTTTCAATCTTATTTGAATTATAATTACAATATTAAAAACTTGAACCAAAGTTACATATATCTGAAAAGGTTAAATTTCAGCACAAATAGCACTTTCATATGTAAATGATTAATTCCCATTAAATAATGTAATATTTACATATAAATATTTTTTTAATATTTCTTCAACGTAGAATGTCTTATTATATTATCACTTTCATTTATTTGTACTTAGTTTAAGTATTTTTACATGCAGCTGTGCTTTTATTATACATATCTAAATAATTTACCGATAATTATAACACTTTCCTAATTTAAAAATTAATTTTCTTTATATTTTCTTTAAATTTATATTTATAATCTTTATGTGCTAACTTAAAGTTGATAAGGTTTTGATTAGAATTCGTAAACCGGAAATAGTAATATTTTTTAAAACAATATTTCATTATTTTATTTAATATTTATAATATATTTATATATTTCATAGTCATATTAAGAAATAAAAAAATGTGAACAAAAACCGACAACGAGAAATATAACTTTTGTCTTCTGTTTTACTACATTACCACTCAATTTGTATCGAAAATGCTCTCATATCAGGTATGTGAGAAAGTATATGTACGTATGGCTCATAATTGAATTTTGTGTTTTATCTTTCTTATATTACTCAAATACATAGATAATATCATGGGTTGGTCACATCCAAATTTTTTCTATTAATGTGTAAAAAAATAATTTTCTGACTTTTAAAATTCGCTAGATAATTATTTATATATATTTTAAAGCAATAAATTATAATCAATAGAAAATATACCTGACTATTAATTCCAATACTTACTTTTGGCACAGCAATACTAAAGACTGCAATATTTCATTATTTTGAGCTAAAGACTGCAAAAGCCAAAAATCTGTATATATTGCGCATTTTTTAACGCTCATTTTTCTTAAACCAGAAAAAACCAACAAAAATCATGGTCATATTCAAATTCAGTGTGTGAAACTTAATAACAAACTCAAACTTAGTCAAACTCCACTCCGAAATGAAAAAAAAGGTGATTTTTTTGTTGCTCAGTGCTATTTTCTATGAATAATATTTTCGCATTATTTTCATGCCGATTTAGAATTTGAATTAAAACTCTTTGTACGTTATAAATTTTATATTAAACACTTTTAAAATGAAGTTAATAGGCATCAAAGACATACATATAAACAATACCATTAAATTCAACTTTTTCATTATATGTATCTTCAACGATTTTCCGATGTGAACCGTAACAAGGCGTCGTCGAAATACAACAACGTCTGAAACTTCGATTTAATATACAAAAATAAGCTTTGTTCGAACTTCGCGTGTACTATATCTCCGAGTAAAGTTGATCGTACTAATATTGCATAGTTTTTAAAACAAACCTAATATATTTACTAAACACACCAATATTTTAACGTTGAAGCTTTCTCTCAGAGGCAACCATTCATTTCGCTTACGGCGAAACGGTGATTAAAAGGAGATTTCTCACATTCTCGCGCACGCACAAGTGAGCTTAATCCATACACCCTTTCGTAACCATTCACATTTCAAACTGAATCTGGGATCGATACTAAATCTGGCTGTTTATCCCCGATTCATAAATATATTTCAATTCTATATACATATGTACGTCTGTGTGGGTGGGAAATATCCCTTATTTATTGTGAATCCTTTATATCTCTGAATACATTCCATTTACCTCGCTCTGATTTCAATTGGTCACAAAATCCTGGCTTCCAAAATATTGAATATTTTTCCTCCATAAAGCGCTCACATCTCAATAAACAATTTCAAAATGTGGATATTATAATACCTATAGGTACCTTTAATTATTTTTAGCTCATATTCGCATTTCATTCGTTATAGCATTCATAAATTCTCAACATTGAAAATGAGTCAGTTTCATATTGCAGAAAAGCTATTCGTTTGAAAAAATAGACAAATACATACACAAAAGACTATGATGAAAAGTAGGCTTTTTAAAATACGAACAACGGCCCCGGCTCATTAAAGGGATGCATTTTCCAGCATTTTCCAGCATTTTTCAGCACTTAGTGCACGTTTGCTGTCGAATATGGATTGGTGGGGGAGAGTGGTGTTTCAGTGGCCACAAAAAGCTTTCAAATCGGCCATGACGACGGCCAAACAACAGCCGCTTCCTGCCGGCCATTGTCTGCGCGCGCATCTGCTTTCAGCTGCACTTCCGCTTTTTTGCGGATTTTCGCGCAAGCCCGTGGAAAATCACGCTAGGGTAGAAAAAGGGAAACGAGGGGAGTGTCGCTCATTTCAATGCACTTCTTAACGCTTTCTCAAATGCAAAACCAACCGATGGACCACATTCAAGTCGGAACATCATAACTCTGTTATCGTCCGCTTATTGTTTAATTTTGTATCAAACAGTCTGTAAAGTTTTGCCATAAAATAGATATTGCATATGAAAATATCTTCTCAACATTATAATTTCACATAACGTTACTTTATCTGAACCATTTGTCTCTATTTTATTCAGAACATGCACTTATTCTTGAATTATTGGGTTGTATCTTTTTGATTTAGCTTCAGTATCTCGCACACATAAATCCTCACCTAAAGAAGACATTTATCAAATAATTGATGTCTCTAGTAACGAACCAATCCGAATACGATATTATTATACAGACTAGCTCGAAATTATGAACAGTATTTCTAGATTTCTTTACAAATGTACTGAAAATTTTGCAACGGTAATTAATTAACACAGATTTCTATTTTTAATAATCATGAAAAATTTCATTGATTCAATACTTTTAATTTAAATTATTTCATATATTTTCCACTCTAAAATATGCGATTCATTTCAAAGTTAATAAGAATTAAAATTCGCTATTTTGAAAAATTTAATTTAAGTAAATTGCCTGTATTTTTCATTTAAAACAGTTTTTTTTTTACCGTAAGAGGAATTCCATTTTACTAGAAGTTGTATATGTACTTAAAAAACACATTGAATTAAATTGTTTAAAAATCTATACACGCATACTTACATACCGACATATGTATTATATATTTTACAGTGATTTCGTACTAACAGCGAAAGTATTATTTCACTAGAAAATCATATTACGAATACTTTACATTTATTTCTGATAATTCAATTATTGTTGTGACTTCTTTTCTTTAGCTCCAATACAAGATTTCAATATCTTCTTCAGTGTATAAATGTTTTGTTTTGTTAGAAAGAGTTGTAAATGAGTTTTTGAGCTCTTTCTCCTATTATGCTGTACATTAACATTATAATAATATAATACTACAATTACTAACAAAAATAAAATAAAATTGTAAAATAGAAAATAATCAGTAGATCAGTAGCTATTAAAATAGATATACATACATAATATGTATTGTGAACATAATTTAGTAATAATAAACAGCATTTAAAAATAAAAAAAAATCATTAGCAGTTTGACTTAGTGATAGCGTATATATTTAGCATCACTGAGGTCATAGGTTCGTGTCCTCGCCACTGCTGGTTAGATTTGGGGGTTTTGTGACTCCAAATCGATCGTTTTTTTATCAGAGTTTGCCAATTTTATCTGATCATTGCTGAAACGGTTCCTGAAAATTGGTATTAAATCTAATCCTGTTGTCACAAAAATCTGCCTGTGTATAATTTGTATTAATTATACACAGTAATCTGAAATCCATAGATGTCACTATGATTATTATTTCTGATTAATTGTTATATTCTATATATTCTGATTGTATATGTATGTATTACTGTATTTCTGATTTCTGATTGTTTATGTATTTCATTAACGTACACCCGTCGCATTGGAGCAAATCTGTAATGGCGAGTGTGTATTGATTTGTGACAATAAAATAAATAAAATAAATTACATCAGAGGGTGAATTCGATAATGCTAAACCAACTTTTGCACTTTCTCCAAATACACCTTCATATGTGTACCATTTGATTCCTGAACGGAAGGCAGTTTTATTCATAAATTGGACAGTTCCCAGTTCTTTCTTTCAATGTACCAATTTGTGTAACATCCTTTCGCCGTCTGAGTTGGCAAAAACATTCATCTACTAGTGAAAGAATAACTTCACTAGGGAATACATATTCATTGTAATATTTGTATATATATATATATATATATATATATATATATATATATATATATATATATATATATATATATATATGTACACATATAAAACATACTTTCGAAGTCTCTTCTAACTGAAAATACATAAAGAAATAAAACAAGGATAAAAAACGATGGATTGATATGTATGTATGTATGTATGAAAACATTCCAACAATTTAGGTAAAGTCAAAAACTACCAAAAAACATACTTAAAATTGTTACACAGTTATACATATACATATATATTAATTATACTACAATTTTAAGGATCAGTATCGCTTTAAACTTCAATTCTATGTAGACGTTTCAATCCATAATTGATCGTTCCAAAATCTGAGCCGGTGCTGTATCTATACCTCAATACAAAGAGAAATAAATCGGCAATGACGGACGTGCATCTCACACAGGACTTGGTTCATTTTTGGATAGTCTATATATAGTAGTGACAGGGGAGTAATTCGATTGAGCCGCTGCGAATCGGCATTTATATTCAGCTCCTTGCGGCTGCGGCGCGGTCGAGAGTGAAAATGGTATTTTCCGTAACGCGTTCTTTTTTTTTTATTTGCCGAAAATAAAAGGAAGTATATTTTATGATAGAGTGAAAATTCATTTTGGCGGATTACGGGCCGTAAGAGAGATGTGGTACATCAGCGGGGGAGGCTGTGGCGATAAAGCATTTCCACGCGTGGTGGATGTGCGTTACGTGCGCGAATAAAAAATAACGCCACCCAACACACCAACCGCAAAGAACAACATCACATTGCAAGTAGGTGTGTATATGTATAAATATTATATACATAAATTAAAGTATACATGTGTACAATTTGTATATTTCAATGTGTCGGTGACAGCTAACGGCTTTCCGAATGCTTGAATTTACGTGACCTGACTTTTGAAGAAGATTAGTCGAATTTTCCGAACACGTTAATACAAAAGCACTACATAGAACATTTAGATAGACGTGTAAGACAAACCGTAAGATGCATAATTCAGAAATTTATATAAATACTAAAGATTTAAAAATAAATTAGAAATACCATTTGATTTTAAAATTAATTCACATATGTACATATGTATGTACATATTATTCGAATAATACATTTAATGATAATTACATACAATAAAATTAGGTTAGTCAAAGCGTACATATATGTAGATATGAAAAAGTTTAACAATTTACTTACAAATATACTAAAATATTTAATACTAGTGGTTTTACCCGGCTTCGCTCGGTATTTGTAATATAAACCGCTTAAACATTGCTAATCAAATAGTAAACATTTTATTAAATTTATTTGTATAGTTTTATTTTATTTAAATATATTTGAATATTCATTTGGTTTTTTATTAAATTTTACGTTACTGATTCTACGAACCAAAACTTATATACATACATACAAAATGTATTTCGAAATTATATATTAGAAATGGGAATTGGTGAAAATTCACTGAAGGCAAACCAGAGCATTAAAATATAACTAGCTGCATAGATCAGTGGTTAGCTTTTAATGCTTTCCATTGTGTCACGGGTTCATTCCCTGGCTGTACTGCTAACTATACCTTGGATATGTGAGTCCAAGGTTGATTGTTTCCTATCAGAGTTTGCCAATTTATCTGATTTAATTGAAATGGTTCCAACAAATTGGTAACAAAATTTCGAGCTGAAAGCGTCTAGAATTCGCTGATTTAAAAATACTGCAAATTTTTCCATAATCTAGGATTGTCGACATAATCTAGTTTTTCAGCATCTCAAATTCAAATGCTGCCACTTATCCATATATGTATGTACATATGTCTCTATGATTCCCTATAATAATTACTTTATATAAATTGTGTATCCATGCTTATAATTGGACTGGAAGTAGCATTGGGATTTGCCTGTTGAAAGAACACATTTTTTATTATAAAATGATTATTAAATAAATAGTAAAATTCAAACATTATAAAAAAAATATTTTTCAAACAGACTAGGATATTTCGACATGCTTTTGAAAAATTAGAAAGTTTTTATGGTTAAATATATAAATAAAAACAGCACAAATAGATTTTATATAAATATATTACAAGTTCTTTGAGTGCTTCTTCGAGTTCGAATTAATATTATGAATTAAATTTAATAAAGTTAGTGAAATGAAATTTAAAGATTCTTTATTAATTTTGCCGATTATTGGTTTGAAAAGTTATTTGCGGAATAATTTACTCAAGATAATATAATTAATCGAACTCGAACCAATCAACGAAATTAAAATCAATTACTAAAAAAAGCGTACTTAATTATCTAAAAATTCAATATATAATAGACGGATCCATTAATTGGCTCATTTGACTTCAATGCACTTTGACATTACACAGATCTACCCGATGTCCATTTTTCAACTTTGAAAACGCAAAACGAATGCGTGCGAGTCGTATAATTCAATTTATGGCAGAATGAGGCTGGTTTTGAAAGCGAAATCAGATGTGGCCAACGGGAGAAGCGAGCGTGATCCGACTGCCGAAAGACTCAAGACCCACCTCTCACCCTCTTCTTCACTTCATCATATATTCATAAATCTAACGAGTTCATTCCTCGCCTTTATCGTTCATCCCATTGTTGTTATCGCCGTCATTGATCACGGCTACATAAAATTTCCACGTACAGTTAGATCACTACGCTCCGTAGAACTACAAGTTTCTCAGTCAAATTACAATCATACAATATATAGAATTGATATATTTTTTTATTTTTTTATATTTTACCATGGCGGAATTACGGGTTTTACCTCTGAGTGACACCTATAATATTATACTTATACATTGTATATAAATTTATAAATCATAAATTTGAAACATTATTCAAATACTGGTGGCAAACACTACATTACAATATAGGTTGGTTTTGCCAATTTGATGAGGAAACGTTTCAACAATGAAATCAGATAAATTGGCAAACTCTGATAAAAACGATCGACTTGTACTCACAAATATCCAAGTCTGACCAGCAGTACTGCAAAAACACTCCGCATAAATTCAGTTAGCACTAACGTAACCACTGAGCTTTACTGCTCTTCATCGCCACCATTGTCATTGAAATTAACAATATGTACATAATTTTGTCTATTCGAATAATTAAACCTTATAATACCATTAATATACTCAGTACTGCTACTTATGATTTCGATTTTTTTAACGTAAAAGCAAACCAAGCTAGAATGATTATTGTTAATGTATTACTTTACTGTGCACGTAGTAACAACAGATTCAGTTTTGTGATCATGCGAAAATTCGAGCTCGAGATGTTGACTGATTCGAACTCGGAATCGATCACTGATCACATTTTCATGATTTAGAAAAAATGTGTGTGTGCCTATGTGTGTCTGTGTATTTTGGGGATTTTTGAACACCGTTAGTCCTATCGAACTGAAACTTAGTATCGGTTACTGAAATATTTATCAATACGACGTAAATTTTTAAGTTGACCGGAAATGGTACCTCTCCTTATATGTGTCCTCTTTTTTTTTAAGTTTTTGAATACAATTATCTCCCAAGCCACCAACTGAATTAGACTGACATTTTTTTACATGTTTACATGTAATAGAAATTATAAATTTTATACCCTAATATTTTTAACTGGATATAATAATAAGCCGGAAGTAGTATTTTTACTCTAGAGAATCGAGGTTTTTTTAAACTTTTCTCAGAAACTCTTTGGTTTATTGAACTGAAATTTCAAATCTAAAAGTTAAACTTAATACTTATGTATGTATAAAATTTGGTAAGCATCCGTCAACCGAAAGTGGCAGTTTACTCTCAGTTTTTTCTTCCACTATATTTTTCGACCCCTTAAACATGTGTACTCTTCACTTATTTTGTTTAAGGTTAAAGTTTGATCCTTATCAATTATAACGACATAAGTATTATCGTTATTCGAGATATTTATGTCAATTTTAACTAACACTTTATATAAATGTATATGTATGTATATACTCTCTAATTTTGTATGCGGATTGGTAAGCCCGACCATCACGTCTATGTACAGCGGTTATCTTCCATTAATCCCGCATATTTTTAAAACCCTGACAGAGCAGCAAGATCCCGGCATTAAGTTCTGTCAATCGGTATTAAGCATTCATGATGAGCTGCCCAATAACACCCAACTGTCCTGTCCCGCCGGAGCTTAGCACTTTCGAGACCTTTAACCCTCCTCCCTCGTCAAACCAGAACACGAGAAAAATATGACAAAAAAAATCTCAATGTAAAATACGTACCGCGTCTCGCTTTCCGTCTCATATATCACAATCCCACGTTTATGCCCCGCCGTATATTTGAAGGGAGCCCCCACAAACACACGAAAGCAAAAAGAAAAATTAACGGCAAGTCGCTTAGTAGTAGATCCGAGCAAACGATTGCCATTAGCCCTTAAGTGGGCCATTAGTCGCCGGCAACCGCTGATTAACTGATTGTCTCTTCCCGAGCCGTACGTACGGACAAAAGAACATCCCCATTGCATCGCGTAAATATAAGCGGTACACGCGTATTTTTTTTCTACCCATCTCTCTCCATATGGATGTTATATGTGTATCTTTATACAGTACTATGAGTAAAAGTGAACTAAATATGATATATGTAATTGCTACATACATATATCTTATTAATATGTGTATGTAATAAAAGGCCTCGGGGCATGTTTGCGTCAACTTTTGCATACATACATACGTACATACAAAGATTCATTAAATTGTAAGCCTCGTTAATCTAAAATTACAAACTGAACTATTTAAAATATTTCATAAAAAGCGTTTTTTTTACCTAAAGTGAACTTATAAGAGTTACGATGTATATTGTAAGTAGTTTAAATAGGTAGAATAATTTCAATTCTACCCAAAAAAACAATGATATCTAAATTGCTTTATTTTACAGTTTATCGATGGACGAAGGTTGATATCGTATTATAAAAACATTTAATTTATGATTTTATATTTAATTTAATAAATAATTACATATAAACCTTATATGTAAGTGTCCACCATAATAGTTGGTTATTATGTTAGGATGAATTAAACTGTGTGCTGCTAGACTTTCAAATAATAAACTTTTCAAACTCAACGCTAAAAGTAGTTACTTTTGGCCACAGAAGTATCTCTTTAAAGTTAAGGTTTCAGTTTCAATAGCCACTACGTGTTAGTTATTTAAATAAGTTCGAGTTTGCGGATCAAACATTTTTGAACTTTCTTAGGATTTTAGCTTGTTTGAAATATAAAAAAAATAATAACGACGACTCTTTATTAAAATCATCATATAAATCAAAAATTCAGTACCAACACCGACTCCACAGTCCTGATATTTTAGTTATATCTTATTTTAATGACAAATTTATTTATTAATTTATTATTTTAAAATAATAACAACAATAAAATGACCAGTTGCCCCAAAGCGTCACACCGGTCACACCGTCACACAAATGGTTGCAAACCACGCGGCCGCATGCTCATTTCATACTTTTGTCTCGGCTTTTGCCATTTTAAACTCGCTTTTGACAAAAAGATCCAACTCAATTTTAAGAATTGCCAATCATCAATGTACATCGAAATGTCATCTGCGCAACCCCATGAATATCTCGTCTTTCGTACATGCTGAAATTCAAACAGTCAAAATTCAATCGAAATGAGCATGCAGTCTCGTGGTTTGCAACCATTTTTAGCAAACCCATGTTAATGATAGTGTACAACATAATAAGGTAAAGTAAATAAATTAGCTCAAAAACCTATATAAAATTCAAAAGAACGCAAGTTCCGACTCGTATATACATACATACATACAAACATTTCTATAATATCAAATTAATAGTAAATAGGTTTTTGAACTATTTTTCCTATTATGCTGTACTTTAACATTAAAATAATATAATACTATAATTACTAACAAAATTAAATTATAATTGTAAAATAGACAATGATAAGTAGATCAGTAGCTATTAAAATAGGTATACGATATTTTTGTGAACATAATTTAGTAATAAAAAAAAGTATTTAAAAATCAAAAAAATTAATATCAAATTTGAACTTTCAATGTTCGTGTTAGTGAAATTTAGCTCACCGGAACCAAAACTTTTACCTTTCAATTTGTATGTTTGCAAGATTTTTTGTAATGTTTGAAAATATATACCCCGATTTAAACAGTTCAATTGAATGTACCATTAGGTCTTATGTTATAATTATGCAAAATGAATGATATTTTATTATATTGAAGAAGGCTTTGTTCGCTTTGGCAGTGCGCAAATTGGAGTCGCGTGTACGCGTTCGCATGTTTTAGTCTGTGTAAAACACACGGTTTTTTTCAGGCATGTGCCATAATTTCCGTCGGGCTTATTTCTTTTTTATTTGTTAATTTTAACAGTTGGGCATTGTGCGCGGGCGCGGTTAAGCCCTACATTAATGTGAAGCGGCGACAGGTGATTTAGGTACGAGGGCACAAATTACAGCTACAATGGAAATAACACTAATTCATACCAAATGTAAGCAAACAACTTCGCGCGCTCGAGTGTGGGACAAAGAGTTATCTCTGAGA
This sequence comes from Arctopsyche grandis, assembly GCF_051622035.1. Lineage (NCBI taxonomy): Eukaryota > Metazoa > Arthropoda > Insecta > Trichoptera > Hydropsychidae > Arctopsyche > Arctopsyche grandis. The sequence continues at coordinate 18,841,797 of NC_135358.1, forward strand.
TTCGTCCCGGTTTTGCCCGGGTTAACTTATTCAGAAATTATAATATTCGCCTTTAACAATATCTGGTCCCTTGTGCTAATCGTCCACGTTTATTCAAAATTATTTCACGGACCATATAAAACACACACATTCAAAACTAAACGAATTGATATTTACTATACCGCAATAAATACATATATCTTCATACAAACAAATGCGAACTACATGTATGTACCTACATATTTCATACTAGGAATAATAAACGACATCTAAATTTTAAGTCAGTTATTCATTACTCAACTAGTCAGAAACTTAATTATAAAATTTGATTAAATAATTAATAAATGCATAATAGACGATTAATTTATCAGTTTGATCACCAAATTGGATTCGTCAAAATGTCTATTTTATAAAAATTTAAAATCACTCGCGTGTCGTAATACGCAATCAAACTACGAACAATGTACATACATATTTCCCTTTATCATATATACATAGTCGAAGTATATTTTCAGTTGTAATATATTCCAACTGGCGTTTTAGATCATTCATAGTCGAATATAATTCAACTAGTAAATTATATCTGTACGAGCGCAAATACATACACTGTCAACAATGTTCGTTAGTTATAATATAACAGTTGAATTTTGACAACTCCGATGTTTTTACGAATGCTTTAGAATTCAATAATGCATTCATATTTGCTAAATATTATGATTAAAGGACATGGGTACCGTATTACGATAACAATTAGAGTGTGTTCAAAACAAAAAAAGTGACTTTCCAACTCAATTTATTAGTCCAGTGACGTTTTCACAAAAATCTTACCCGGTATCAACTTATAGTTGAACCTTATTTTTAGTTTTAGTATACATATTTTGACCAGTAGGAATGAAATTCGCTATATTAATTAACTTATGTGGGTTAGACGGAATATATTTCAACTATGTACATGCGTACATATGTACATATGTACATAAATACTATGAAAATTCATGTAAAATCGTTTTACGCAAATTAAATTCGTATGGCTTCTCAGTAAATGTGCGAATTTCAACATCTATTTATAATGTTTCTTCAGCACAGTTGGTATATAATATGTTGCAGAGAGCTTAAAGTTCGACTCCCCCTTATCGGTTTTACGATTTCGCGTTGCGATGGAGCTTTTACATCCGCCAGCATTTCGTAGAGGGCTTTTGTTTCCCTTCCCCGTATTGCCGCCTCCCTAAGCCGTAAACAATAAGCGGGATTCGCCCCTAAAAGTTGACTAATAACGACTTTTAATAAACGCCCAACTCTCGCTACGACCTGCCATAATTTGAATAATTAAAAACAGATGGCAGCGCCCTCGATTTGACGAAAAAATTACTTTCGTTTGGACGCAGACGAACCTAAATCCGCATTGAAACAATCGCCAACCATTTGCAAATTTATGATCGCAACTTTGACGAAACACTAACCAGATTTGTCTTTAATTTGATAACAATTTATTAGTGAAAATACTTAGACATCAAATAAATCTAAAAAGTACCTACATACCTATACTTATGCACATACATATGTAAGTACAATTGTAGAAAACTATATTGTCATCGGAAATATTTAAATTTTCAAAATTTTAGCCTCTATGTACATATATACATACATATGTCAAAATTGATTATAAGAATACTTCTTCACCGTCAAGTTAAATAAAACCTGCACAATATTTATGCTTTATGATATACTAGGGGTTATAACCGGCTTCGCTCAGTGTTTGTAATATAAACCGCTTAAACAAATGGCTAATCTAATAGTAAACTTTCATTTTATTTTTTATTAAATTTATTTGACTCGAAAAAAATATATTCAACGATATCACTACGACGGCATAGACATTTTGATTTGTTCGATGACGTCATGGATTCTACGAACCAAACAAACATACAAAGTCTTTTTCAAAATTATATATTAGATGTATAGTAAAAATATAGATTTTTCAAACTTCAATGTCAAGTGTTATTAATGCATGTTTCATTAAATTCACTCAATTTTCATTTCATTATTTGACAAGTTACTAAACAAATATGATATATTCGATAAAATGAAACTAACAGTAAACTTCTTGATTCTTAATTCGGCATCACCTTGAATAATAGATGCACTCTGAATTTGATCCTTAATCCACGTCCTGTCGATAAATGACGATTGCACATCATTAAGTCGACACGTGTTTAATCTCTAGCCGTCCAGAAGCGGACTCGTGATATATGTCCGGCAATATAAAAGTGTTTGCGGCGAAAACAGGGGCGAGCCGGACGAAGGGGCCGAGCGGAAAAACGGGAAAAGAGCACGCGGGTATGAGATTCCGAACAAAAAATAAAAAGCGGGAGAGAGAGATGGTCCAGGAGAAGAGAGAGTATTAAAAATCAAAGAGCTCGGCATGTGGTGGGACTGGCCCGCAGCTGTTGCGGCGACAATATTGGAAAATGTGTCGACTCCGGCGAATTTCCACACAGTTTTTCTCGAGGAAAGCTCAACGCGCGACACAGAGATGTGCAGTACGTCGCATATCTCCCACACCGTGTACCAAAATACGTACATAAAACGGGACTATTCATTACTACCATTGTTTCGTCCCTTGTAATACAATATTTTTCCATTGTTTCCGTTCGTTAACTCAAGAGGAACCCACTCGTAATTCCATACGACCAACGAAGTCTCCAACTCGCTTACAATAACGACTATTCAACGCATTCCATTGTAATTGAACTACCCTTCATGTCAGTTGACGGTTTTGCTCTTCAACGATGTACAACGAACTCTCAAATTCAATTCATATCGCAACGACGTGATTCCGTTATTGTATAATATCAAAATCATATTCCCATATATATTTTTTGAAATAATATACAAAAATTTTGTATTTATTTAAATGAGTTATATGTGTGGTTATTTAATTTTGGCGATTACTATTGACTATTACTGATTAACTTATCACGATTGCCATTAACATAAAATGAACGCTAAAACTAAAACATATATAAAATTAATTCAATTAACAAAATAATGACCATTATAACTATTTTTAAATTATTAATTGTGACAACCTACACTTGACAAGACTTGACTTTCATCAAATTCCTTCAATTAGAATTGGCTTTAATTTTTTTCCATCCCATAAAAGGATAGGAGAGTACAAATACATATGTATGTTTGTATTTTGATATCAATACCTGTCAAATTACACATAATTACACGTAGTAACAAATTAAATGTTTTTTTTTATATAAGTGGTTAGTAACTACTTCTAAAATTTATTAATAGTAGTGCACTATATGTACATAGATGAATATGAATAATCAATCAGGCTGGTTATTATTTAAATTATTTTCTGACAAACGCACGTTAGTCAAACAGTCAGTGACCAGTAATAAACAATAATCATTTAATAATTTCTTAATTTGATTGTGATGTAAGAGTCGAATTTTAATCTACTCTTTTCCATTTGGGCCTCGCAGAAATGTTTTGTATTTGTAGCTTGTTCTTATTTATCGGAACAGGCTGCAGTTGCAAGACATTCCCTCCTTTGTATTTTTAGTACTTATTAAATTATCTTTGTATTTTATTACTCATTTAAATTTTTATTTATCCGCTATTATATTACTTTACTGTTTTTTTTATGATTGTGTTTAAATGTTGTTTTTTTTATCAATTCTTTTTTTTGAAAATTTTTTTTATCTTATTTTTTGCTTTTGCTTTTTGTTCTATCTATTATTTTTTTTTGTTTTTCTCCCTCTCTTGTTTTATTATCTAGGCCAATGTGCCGTATTTGGTTCTTCCTGTAATGCCACAATGGTCCAAACCTTTTGAATAAATAAATACAAAGCCTTCCATACATACATATACATGTCTTATGTGTATGTACTATATGCTGTATCAAATGTAATTTTCAACTTAGAAATTTTAATAATTGTACTTAAACCAACGAAATAATTACACAAAAAGCATGTTATCGCTGTACTTTTCGAGAACATTGTGCCAAATTTATAAAAACATTCACGGTCGATTGTATCGCGAAATAATAGAGCGGGGGAAATTCAATAAGCAAACGAAACAACACACGCCAATCCACTCGGATGCCGGGTTATATTGAGAACAGATAAATGGCCACCCCCGCTTACTCTCCTGCCACCCCCTACAACCCTCCGCCGTCTGCAAGTAGAAAATCCTTTGGCAAATTTCATTTCCCGGCTTGACCCAAATAACTTTTCCGCGGGGCGGTCAGTTTACACGCGTAATGACTGTGAATTTTTCGCAAATCGTCTGAGAGCGGAAACTACATACAATATACACCGGTAGTGGAAAACGCCATGAACTTCTTCCCTGTTTATCGCGTATTTTATAAAATTGTTTAACATTTCACGTCGAATCACCCCCAGCCCTGGAATGGGAGAGAATGAGAAGATACCAACGGCAAAAACGACATAAAATACGATTTTTACGTTACCGTTTCGAGAACGAAATGGAATCGACGCGGTGGTCGCGTTGGTTCGTTTAACCGAACTGTAAAAATATGTACTTGAACGTACGTACGCTCGACATATTTTACGTGATGAATTGACTTCAAATGCATAGAAATAAATTCAATTGCGGCTAATAGTTACGACGTTTCCTCCATATTTCATTTCGCTCACTACGTATTTTATCCAATTAAATATTTTCTTATAAAATAAACTTTTTTCCACAAACTTCTTGGCAAACAAAAAATTAAACTAAAATAGCTGAAATATACTAAAATATTCCAATACGTTTATGTTTTCTTCTATTTATAGCTCACATCTCTAATTGAAAACAGTAATTTCCATCTAAGCATGAATGTATACTTTAACACTATTTTAGTTTGATAAAATGCTATGTTGAATTGTATTATATTATTTTAGATTTACTAATTATAGTTTTGTTAATTTTGTTAAGTATGTTAGACTATAGTTGTTAGTTTAAGTTTGCAATTGTTATTTGTAAAATTGTGAAATAATTCATTAGAAATTTGCTATATAATAATAAATAAATAAATTATATGTACATATGTACATATGTAAACAGCGCTGATAAATTTTTCCAAGTATTCAATTTATTTACACGTATGTCTTAATGGGCAATAAATCTCCATAGACACTTCATGAAAATCTAAAATTGAATTTTTTTTGATAAAATTGACGACTACCAATACAAAAAGCGTTCTTATACATACTTATATTCGTCAGTATGTATTACAGTTTTTTCAAATGTCTAGACGCATTTTAATGTAACGCTTCTATTGACATTTATTTATAGCTATAGATATCAGGCTCTGCCCTAACAATTTCTCCACATACATTTCTAACATAGGTGTCAAGGTGACAGGTTACCCCAAGGCGACACCTATCGTCAAATTTTTGTACATAAGTACTAAGCATAACAATACAGTTATAAATTATACAGTACGATAGCATCATATATGGACAAACTGGAACAAACAATAAATTCACCATAAAACAAATTTACTAGAAACACATTCTAAGCATATTTTTAATTTCAACAAATTTCCGAGAAATTAATCCATGGTCTGGCCAGCAGAACCAGGCCAAGGATGGAACCCATAACCCCTCAGTTGAAAGCATTATACGCTAACCACTGAGCTATGTATGCTTCTGGTTATAATGGTTGCATATGTAATTGTTTAAAAAAATGAATGAATGTGAATACTTATTATTTATTTTCTTGTTCAAGCGACAGAATAAGAATAAATGTGATGTTGGCAGGGCCACCGAGAGGGGGGGGGTAATCTGGGGTCAAAGGTCCAGGGCCCAGATTACTTGTGGGGCACCGTGCTGGGACGTTCGATTGATCGATACGGATATTTTATATTATTCTACATAAAAATACATATATTTCTGTAATGCTAAATGTTTATTATTTTTCGATCCACGCATTATTTGTGTCCATGTGAAATCATACCTGTTATATCAATCTTTCTAATTCGATTATTTCAAAAAATAGCATTTAACAAATAGGTATTTTTTTTGAGAAAAAAATGGTTTGTGATATAACTTTCAACATAATTATTTTTAAATAACTGTAAGATACAATAATAATTTATATTATTTTTTATGAACGTTTCGGTAAAAAATATATTACTTAACAAAAGAAAAAATTAAAATTAAAATTTTCGCTTACACATAATTTTTACAATTAAAAGAATCCGAGAATTTCTTCTTGGAATATTTTGTTTGTTAATTTTAACATTTAAGAAATAATAAAAAAAAAAACAGCCTACGTCGCATGAACATCGATTTTTTTTTTTGTCTCTATTCCTTTTATACAAAAATTGTACATACATAATTCCTTGACTATAATAATTATTTGAGGGAAAAACGGGGAGGCATCCCGTTCCGAGTCCTGGGAAATATGATCTCTCTACTGTAATGTCACTTTAACCTAATTTTAAAATAATAAGATAAAAAAAAACATATGTACATACGAATATGTGTATATGTGTGTATTCTACGCCATAAATAAGTATATTCCGTCTCCTTCCTCTATTTATTCCATCTCACATCATCTACTAATACGAAAAAATCTCAATCACGACCAAACCTTGCGACCGATCACATTTAAATCAACCAAACTGTTAAAAAAGGATATCACGCATGAAAATTTGTATACCTAATCATTAAATTACAAATTATAGTGCGTGAATGAGCAATGCTTTTCGCGACAACTCGCATAATGTAAATTTGTTTGAAAAAACTCGTTTGAATATCGAATTTGCGTGCACGGGTCTTTTTTTTATAAAAACCGCCACGTGTTTTTATTTTATTTTTTACCAACAGTGAGTGACAATATATTACTTCCGGCGTTTTCCCGCCGAATCGGATATGACGTGGACGCGACGGTGGCGCGGCGGTGCGGCTACAACGCGCAGTAATTTATAAATTATTTTCGCGCGATCAGTTTTCGCCGGTTTTCCTTCTGCGAGGGAGAGACGGGCGAGAGGGAGGGGGAAGGGAACGTAGCAAAATAAATTGTTTGGCCGGTGGTTTCCTAATAACGTATGGTTTTCCGTTATACCATTAATCTAGTTTAATAGAGGCTGGCCAGTGGCGGGGACGGACAAGCCGAGCGCGAAATGGACGCTGGACCTAATAGCCGAGCCCACCCTTATGCCACACACACAACACACACATACATATGTATCATTACGCCATGCTGTACAAAAACGGAATACGTTTAGAATGTGCTAATGTGATGTGACGTTAATGAATGGAATATTTTTTATGGCGTCGATTGAATTTTATGAACGACAGTACAAGATACATATTATACGTGCTATTGTAGTCGCCACCACTCTCCTGCTTTACTATGCTAGAGCATTTTCACCTGGAGACTTGCAATTATGTTACTTGGTTCACCACGGGTGACGAAACTGAACGAAAGTGGCAAGCGGATTAGTTCAGTGACACGTCATAATATTTATATTTATTTATTTATTTACAATAATAATAACAATGAAATGACCAGTGTGACCTGACAGGCTACCCCAAAGCGTCACATCAGTTTACAAAACAAAAGAAAGAAAATAACAAAATAAAAATTTCAATCATTCATTCATTCAAATAGTCTCGTGTTGAGTCTCAAGAAACTAACCAGCTCATCAACATGACAATTGAACAGGTCCAAATGCCCATCAATCACATTAAGGAACCGGATAGTCTTTACAAGAGACGAGTTGTTGAAAGCAGACGTTTTCACAGGAATTGGTTGGAAAAGTAAATGATGACGCAAAGTTCTACCGCATTCAGGCGCCGAAAATTTAAATTCCAATCAAATCAAAGGGTTGTCAATTCTTCCCTTTAATACTCCAAAGAAATATTTAGAAATGGCAATAATTCTTCTCGAAGTTAGTGAGTCAAAGCCTAGCATACCTTGTAAAAAGGCAGTGGGAAATAAATAGGGGTAATATTTATATTTCTTCATATAAAGGCATCTAAGAAAAAAAGAGAGAATTTAATTTCAGTGGGACTCAAATTACAGACCCAAACTCCAATATACTCCGGACAAGCGAACAATAAAGTAACACCATTATACTTGGATCTTGGAAGTAGTGAGAATTGCGCAAAACAAATCCAAGCATTTTGGTAGCCCTACAGCACATATCAGAAATATGAGTCGAAAATTTGAAGTCACTCCTAAACAGTATACCAAGATCAATAGTTGAGTCAGTTCGCGTTAACTGATAGTTCCGAAGGCTATAAGAAAACTCAATAGGGGAAAGAGACCTTGAGAAGGAAATAATATGGCCGTTTGCAGTTTTGCTTAAAAGTTCTCGATTTTTTTCAAGTTTAAAAAACCATTTTTTTTCATTTTATATTGTGCAGCAGAGGCGTTTAAAGCGAAAAAAGCCTCACGAATTGGTGTTCTGAATGTGAGAGATTCAGAAGCCCAATTCACAACTTTGGGGACGGAGTGATGATTCCGTATTGCCCGTACATGATCTCAAGAGCAACGATATCGCTGGTGATGATTTATCGGGAATCGATAAGATGGCACCAAAAAAAAAAAATATATATTTATATTGTCATATATCTGAACTTTTAGGTAGTGTAAATAATTTTTGATTTAGAAATGTTTTACATCTGTCATACGTGAACAAACTTGTAACTCGCAACACACACTATTACATAGACGTAATTGTGACTTCTAGAATGGAGCTCCTTTGACGACTATTCGAAAACTGTGCTAATCAATTTTTAAATGGATATTATTGGGAGAGGTATATATAAAATATTACATTAAAATTTAACTGAAAATATAAATTACTTTTGCAGAAATTTTTATTAAAAAATGTCTCAGAGCGTGTACTAAGTAAGTGCAACTACATAGTTTCTATGTAAATGACCTCATATATTACCCGCTAAAATGTTTAAATCGTTCTAAGGTGCAACCTGTATACATACATAATACATAATTTCACAAATGACGAAATTAATTATATTTCCAAATACTTTAATAATATTTAACAGGAATTTTTCATTTAAATTATAAATTGAAATGCAGTAACAATCTGAAAGATATTCGTCGATGGATTTTTAGTCCAGTTCGATGTTAAAATGCATCGATTAAATAAAATGCTTGACAACCAATGTCAATAAGTAATTAAGAAAAGTGTCAAAAGAGGGATAATTTAAAAAATCGTTTATTTTATTATATTTTCTTTGTCAGATAATGCCAAAAAAATAAAAGATTAGTTGATATGGAAAAATTCCTCATTTTGATATTGGCACTTGAAAAAAATGAGTACTACAAATTAGATAATAATTTATTTATTAAAAAATCAACATACAACAGATGTAGAAATGCATAAAAATAAAGAATAAATGTAACAAAATAAATAACATCTGAGCCCAATTATAGATTTTTACAAATTATTATACATACATAAAATAGTACATAGAGACAAACAAATGAAAAAGAAAAGAATAAAAACTAAAACATGTCTAAATAGAACAGTACATAACTAAACATAAAGTGATTATTATTGGATAAAGATTATATATTATAAATAGAAAATGGATCAATCAATCAAGACTTTCCTGATGGCAGTCCTGAATTTGATGCAAGGAAATACCGAATAGATCAACGTCATTCAGCTTTCCGTTAAACATACGATAAACACCCTGTAGATAGGCATATTTTAGGGAATTGGTTTTGAAAGGATTTAGTGAAAAGAATGCAACGAGTCTTTTACCATCTTAATTCGAAGTATCAATAGATGAAATATTGTAAATACGTATATCATTGAATTATTTCTTATGATAACTTCAATAATCCTAACACATTAAATATTCGAATTGGCAGGTGTAATAATAACCGCTACCTTGTAACAAATTAATTTAGACATTTATTTGTCAAAAATTGTTTTATTAATCGTGCTGTATACAATAATCAGACTGTACTAATATAGAACTATAGAGCTTAATTTAATTTTGAAATAATTTATATAATCATTCTATGTACTGTACATTTTACATAATGCATTTTCGTATAAATACAATACCAGGTGCTAGGAAAACGAAAAATTACATGCATGCGCATGTAATTTTAATGCGCATATAGTAAGTTTAAATTTATAAAATGCTTATTTCTGAACACTCTCAAAAGATATTTAACTGTTATATACCTACATATGTATATACATATATATGTACATATCTACATAAATGTACATATATGAATGTACATAGGTATTGGATACATAGAAACGCTACACGTCTTCAAACTCAACTTGCACAAAACGAATAAGATTCTAACAGAGAACAATGGAACTCGATCGTTTCCTTGAGGAATCTCAAACTGTGATGTAAAATTCTCATATTATATTTCAATAAATATACTGCAAGTTTGATAGATAACTTACTTGTGAAAAATATGTAGGCCTTTTACTTGTATGCTATTTCATTGTGAATATTTTATTGTAACGTACATACATATTCAACGAATATTTTATTGAAATCTATAATGTTCATGATTTTGTAAATATTTTATTTGTAAGTTTACATATAAATATATATATATATATATATATATATATATATATATATATATATATATATATATATATATATATATATATATGTGGTCTAGTGGTGAATGTTGAATTATTTCGTACTTGATCTTACGGGTCTCACTAAGTCTCGTTGTTGGCCAGACCTTGGTTTGTCGAGGTCAAACGTTTCTTATCAAAATTTGCCAATTTTTCTGATTTTCATTGAAACTGTTCCTGTAAAAATTGGCGTTTCCTTCCTTTCCTTCCCAATTTTCTGTTGCAAGCCTTTAGTTATTGTTATAGCTTAGGTTTCGCCATATTGCTCACCATAGATGTTTCTGTGGTTGTTTATCGAATAAAAAAAAAAAATTCGTATTGTTACATGAAAGTTATTCATCGTTATTTATCGTATTTATACGATGTTTGTAATATCTGACCATAGATGTCAGATATTTTTTAGATTTACATGTATCTATGTAATAATTATGTAGAACAGGAAGGCGCATTTGGGGTTTACCTGTTAAGCCTTCCTGGTATATTTGTATATACATATGTATGTATATAAAAATATGTATGTAAAAAATAAAGATAAAATGTGTATTTAAGGGTATGTATGAACACATATGTACATAGAATCATTTCAACATGCGCTTTTTTTATAAATTTATTCTAAAAACAATATTTGCATAGTCTTATGTGAACAAAAAGTTAAAGAAACCCTGATCCCTAAACAATTTATATTAGTGAGTCAAGTTTCTCCTAATGAAGTTCTTGTGCACGAATGCTGTTTGTATTCCAGAATCGAGTAAGTATGTACATACATACACATATTCTTTATGAACAATCTTACCGAGCGTTACACAAGCTCACACGTGTAGCTGTGATTAATCTTCAAAAAGTGCACTGAGTCATTGCAGGTTAAAGTTTGAAGTATCTTCTCGTTAATAAAGCGAGATAATTCGGTGAACGACACTAACTGCGCATTCGAAAGATATATTATATTAGAATCTGAAAGGTTAAAGCATCGCTGCCATATATTAAGGAGTGCATAGACGTTCGGTCAGCATCATCAATTTAGCTAAAACTGAACGTCGTATAAATAAACAAACACATATCTCAAGTCTAAATTTTAAACCTCAACTATAAATTCGGTCGAGATAGATATGTTATTAATGCGCTTATACTGAAATATGCAAATATTTTACATTATATTTACAATCGATTATATCAACGGATTTGAAATTCTGTAATTCTATATTTGTACATATTATAATATACTCGTATATGTACATATGTACGTTCACTCCGGTTCTTTAATAAACATGCTATTTTGTTCATACACGAACTATTGGTTTTTGTTAAAATGCTAGCAGTCAAATAGATTCACCAGCTGTCGCATGAAACTTTTAGCCGCCAAAAGTTTTGAGCTGTCAAAACCTTTGAGATATCAATACGCCAAGTATTTAAAATGGAAATCTTATGGAAACTACGTACAACGTTTTTAAAAAAATCACAATCCAGGGTAAGCATACATACAAGGAGGAGCGGACAAACGATTGAGAATACATAAAGCCTAATATTATAGTTTGTGCATCAACAAAGTCGGTCTCCGTGACTTGACAGAATGTTAAATGACAGAAAACGCAAATATCGGAAGGCAAAGATCGAAAATCGAAAGATCTTAAGTCGAAAGAGCAAAAACAAAATTGGTGCATGGTAAACGGTACATACTCACGTACATACTCACTTAATTTGCGTGAGCAGGATACAACAGGAACAAGAGGAACAGGCTTTTCCTCCCGTATTAATGTGCGCGCGCAGAATACGGGAGGAAAAGCATGTTCCTCTTGTTCCTGTTGTATCCTGCTCGCGCAAATTAAGTGAGTATGTACGTGAGTATGTACCGTTTACCATGCACCATTTTTTTTTTTTTGATCTTTCGACTTAAGATCTTTCGATTTTGATCTTTGCCTTCCGATATTTGCGTTTTCTGTCATTTAACATTCTGCCAAGTCACGTAGACCCCAACAAAGTACATACATACCTCGTTTATTAATTTGTTCTTTTGTGTACACTAAAACTGGTCAAATTGGTTCGCGTATAAACAAACAAGTATGTTTATGAACAAATAAAATTGACACTTGAGCTGTAAAATATAAATATTGAATTACATACATATATAGAAAAATTACTATTGGAATGTCGAAAATTGGACGTAAATATTTACTAACAAACATAAATGATGTTTAATTAGAAAATAATCATGTTATTTTAAAATTACTGTAATAAAAAAATAAAAATACAATTAAATAATGACAATAAAATAATGTTAAATTTAATATATAATGACAATTTAAATTATATTATATAATGCATACATGCCTACATACATATATACAGATTTTATATATTACGTGTCCTAAATCTATTGTTTGCATCGGTTTTTTCCCCATATTTCCGTGCATAAATTCAATTAATGTAATAATTTTCAGGCAATCAATCATCCTTCATGGGCTGATATCAGCCTTCAAAGGAGATGTCAAAATTTTGTTAAAGCTCCGACACGCGGTGGAAAACTTACGTATAGTGACGTTTTTCACGAAGTAAGGTATGATTTCCATTTTCCGGCGAACATTATAGATTATCATGCGTTTTCCCGAAGGCATATTGAGGAGGATAAAGCTCCTCCACCCTGCATCCCCCGCGCCTCACCACCTCCTCGCAGTTTTCCGCTACGAAACAATCTGTTCTCTATTTCACGCCTCGTGGTTTTGATTGATTTTTCCTTTTCGTGAGCTTTCTCTCGCGCGCGCTCCTTCTTTTTAAACGTTTACGTCGCGTTACGTAGTCTTATTTATCGGCGGAAAATATAACGCACATCTTTGATCGAACCATTACTCTTTACATATTTTTATATACATATAAAACACTCCGTATCATTATAATTACCTACATTTTTCAAAATAATCGACCCATATCTTTCATTCGAAATACGCAGCATAGACAATACTATAACGAATGCACTAAAACTATCTGTTAAGTTATATCAAATTTAGATAGCGCTTAGTACAAAAAAAATAATTAAAAAGTTATCTGGAAATTCACAACTACATGTACCTATACAATCGAAAAAAACCTAAGACTAACCTTACATTAAAAATTACCATTAAATCAACACAACATAATTTCAATCGATAAACATAAATACATAAATATGAAAAGAAATTATTTTACAGTATTACAGTCGGTTTTTTTTTCTTTTTAAGTTGATCTTTCGGATGGGATCGGAAAAACTGATGAATTAATTTTTACTTCACTATTCACGAAGATTATAAATACGTAGTTAACACAACTTATGTATTATATTATACTTTCAAATGAAAGATTTAAATTAGTTTTGGATATTGAAACAAATGATAATAATTTAATTAATTTTTTAACTGAAAACCAGTTATTATTTTCACAAACCAAATTGATCACTGCGCTTTAAATTAAAAATAATACAAATTGCAGCATATTGTTCATGAACTAAATTTTGTGGAAAACGAACACTCTTCAACGATTTGAATATATGTACATACAAAAGTATGTACGTATATACATACATATTATACTCCGAATGACGAAAAACTGACTGGCTACAATATTACTGTTACTTGGTAACCTAACAATGGTTAATTCATTTAATTTGAAATATTTCAAATATTTTTCTTCTTATATACGCTTACAATATATGAAAAATGCATAAGCCCAAGCATTAAGTAAGTATAGGTATGAAAGTAAGGGAAAAACATGTAATTGTTTGATGCTTCATTGAAAAATAGAACAGCTTTATCTGAAATTAACTATTTTTATATCCAATGATTTGAATAGAGAAACGATTTTTCCGTACAAAATGTTTTAATCGGAATTTACAATAATTTTACATTTAGAATAACGTATGTACCAATATGTATTTATTTAGATGCAAACCAAACTTTCAAATTGGTTAGTTTGTGTTTAATAAAGGTTCGTTTATACCAGCACAGCTCAAGCCGGTAACAGCACGTAAACAACAGTACGAAAAATATTCTTCAGTATATTCTACATATATTCTGGACACATTCATATCTTCCGTAATGTGTTCGTGGCATATCAAAGCAACAGCAACCGACACGATGTATTCACACTATACAGAAATACATGTCAACGAAACGTATCAAGCAGAACCGGTTTTATTTGGCCACTGTAAAAATTTACAAGTATGAAGTGACGTCATAATGGCGAGTGCAACCGTACCATCCAAGGTGCTAGTGGGTGCATATGATATTTTTCGGAAACGTCATATTGTGACAATTAACTAACTCGACGCAAGCAATATTGTGCTCTGTAATGTGTATGCAGTGGTGTAGTCGGGCCAGGTCACCACCCTGGTACTTCTTTATGAGCCAGGTCGCCGCCCTGGCAGTTTGATTGATATAAACATTGTTTTTCGAGTGCAATTAAAAAATATTTTGACTAAAATTTCATATAAAATGTTATATTACAAATATTGTGAGCTGACTCTCGTTCTAATACTCGATGACCACAATCGAATAGTAATCTGAGCACATTCAAAAATTAAAAGACGTTTAATGAAATTTATTGGCTTTTTTATCAAAAACCACTCAAAACTTCGAAAGAAAACATTCTTTAAACTATTTGACCATACGCACTTAAGGATAGATAAAATGAGGGAACTCAGTCATCTCTGAATTCATATGCTAAAATTTGATAGTTTTTTGACATATATATACATACATATGTACATTTTTACATGGTTTTAGCATTGCTAAAAGCAAATGTTGCTGTTGACACACAAACACGGGTTTTGCAAAATCAAAAATGTTGAAGAGGATGCATTATGGAAGTTTTTATAAAATATAAAAAATACATCATAATTTCAACAAGTAAGAATATTTGTTAATTATTATTTGATTTTTTTTTTATAAATATTTGAACTACCAATATTAGGATACAACTTTTTTTATATTAAGGAAAAAAACGGGGGGGGTCGTAAAAATTAAACACCGACCTGGTTCTTTTTTATTTAGCACTACACCACTGTGTATGTATATGTAAGCCAATTTTGCCTTGCACTCATCCAAACTAAGCGGTGCTGTATAGTATGAACATAGCTAGGCTTTTCCATGCAGTGCTGGATAATATAAACGGACCTCAACGAGTGAATAACGATCCGTTTCCCTCGTTATGATCTGAAGTGTAATATAAAAATAGAAAACTATATATAAAAGACATACTTATTTTTTTGCAACTCTAAAAAAACTTTGGATTCATGGAATGATTTCATTTTGTGTGGAAAAACTAAAGTTTTCCCCGCAATGTCGGAATTATGGAATTGTCTAAGCATGTCCGCATTTTAACGTCATATTATGCATCCACGATCGATCTTCACGTAACTATTGAACCTACATAGTTAAAAAAGCAACACAGTCAACCGGTAAAATTAGCATTGTTCCGGTATGTTAGCAAGGAAGGGGTTCTCGTTCTCGCGAATCCCAGCGCAGTTTGTTAGCGTTGCGCGGTTCACGCACAAGTTGCGCGCCCTTTATCTGCACTTCCGGTCCACTGGGTTAACAGCTCGCGCTCCCCTTAATCAGCCAAACCAAAGCCAGCTCCTCGCCAAATCCGACAGATAAGAGCGGCTCCTTGGATTAGTTCGGGCTCCGGCTGCTGTGGTGGAAGGCCCAGACGATACAAATTAGTGAGCCGAGGAGACGCCACCGGGATTACCCCTTTTTATTGCCCACTTTGCTCGACTACACGCCGGGGTGACTTTACGTCAATACAACCACCCCCTGCCTCCGATTCATCCGCCCAAGGTAATTACGACACGGCGTGGAGTCTTTATATGTGTATCAATTACATGTGTATGTACAAAAGAAGAATATTACCGTGTGAGCCGATAAAAAAGTTATCTAAAGACGGATTTATTGACGGACAGGTTGTAAAACTTACACGGGCACATATTACTCGCTGACAGTGTGGAGCAGTAAAACGACCAACCTCTGTAAACATAAGAAACAAAATATATTATATATGTACATGTTTGTTGCTTTGATACGAAATAATTAAAAATGTTACCTATGCATGATTAAATTAGAATATCGATTGATATTAATTTTTAATTGCTAACTTTCTGTATATCCTTGTCTGTATATATGTAGATAAATAAAAGGTGCTAATTAATTGAACTTTAATTTTGACCATATATCCAGTTTCACAAAAATAATGTACACTCGTGTACATACATATGTATGTATATAAAAACAAATAATTGAACTTTAGTTAAATGTATTCAACATTTAATAAATCATTCCAACATTCAAAATATTCAATATTACACATGAGAAAGATTATTATCACTGGAATTTATTTATTTACACTTTAAATCACTAAATCACACAAAGTCGTCAGTGTTTTCGTTAACCATTTTTCTTCTAAAATTATTTTTTGTGATATCTAATATAGTTCTTTTTACTTTATATATGTTTTTTTATTTGTGATAAAAGTGATTTTTATTTTTTTAACCTTATTTGTCTTTTATCTAGTAAAATTAATTTTTATGAGCGTACCAATTGAACAGTATATATTTTAAAGTTAAACGTATTCGAAATAAAATTCAGTGTACCTTGCAAATACTATTTAAAATAAAGTTCAATCATATATTCCCCATAAATAAATACAATTTAAAATGGTTTTCAATAAAAATATAAAATATTTAAATAGTTCGTTTTATTAAACTTGACCAACTTTGCATTCGTATATTTTAGTAAAATGTGTTTTATATTTTTAATGATTTTACAGTATACACAATATAAATTTAAATGTAAATGAATTCATATTTTAATACATTAGAATATTAGAATCCTCGATTCACCGATTTTTTTGATTTTGCATTTTGATTCTCTCTTCAAAAAGCGTAACGGAATTTAATAAAATATCGCACCCTCTTGAGATCAATATTCACTGTTTAATTTTTTCATACCAGTTCTACATCCTTGAAATAATAGTACAAAACCAAACATTTTACAGCAAAACAAAAACTTCATTGTTTAACGTGTACATATATTATTAAAAAATCTAACATTTCTTTATTTTTTAATTAAATAATACACAGAAATCTTCAATAAAAATAATAAAACCATTCAATCACATTATCGAAATCGTTTCCAACATCGCCTGAAAATTAATTTTATTAATGATAATTACCGCAAATATAATATATAAACTCTGAAATTTGTCCATGAATAAATAATATTTTGGCCGCCAGTAATTTTGCCCCATTCGATAAATCATTATTGAAAACTAATGCTAAGTGCCTTATTTCGACCGGTATATTTTCGCAGTTCAATATTGCCAATAAAATTATGATTTACCTACTCGCTTAAATTTTTTCTCTTTTTTAATGTTATTTATTCAAACCAAAGTATAAAATCATATTAAATTCGATGAATAATACTGTTGTTACATTCGATACACAAAACGAAATAAAAATTTAATTTTCACTGAGATAACAGCGAAGCTCATCCAGATCAAAATCTCTGTAACAAAAGCGTACGAAGAAGTTGGATAATCCCGCTGCAGAGGTCTACAAGCAGATTTGCTCCTTAATCTCGGCATTGCTTTAACGTTTACTGCTTTACTGTTACACTTTACCATACATAACAACACACGTTTCATTCCGACATAACACCACTGTCCTTTTGCACATTTATAATCTAAACCGGGGGCCAGAGAATTCGCATACAATCGCACATATTATATTGTGCGATAACCTTTTATATGAGCCACGCATAATGTGTTTTTCATCCGTGTGTGTTGTCGTTACCGACTTGTGCGTTTGCACAAATCCACCACACAAAAGTTATTCGAGCTGGTTATAAAGGACGTGCCTTTACAAGGATCCAATGCGGCGATGTATAGATACATACCTCAGAGATCCTCAAGCTATTAACATAAAGCCTCCCGCGAGATATAGTTCTAAGTGGAATAGACAAGAAAAATTAATTCGTTAAACACAAACTATGGAAAACTGGTGAACTGGTAGAGAAACTTTCATGTTTCGTCCAAATGTATAAAATTCTACCTCTGTCAGAGTAAGTCAAATGAAAAGATAAAGTTATGTGTAATATACATTCAATGTAGCCTACGGTAACAATGTAACATTTTTCAATTTGTTTCAAAACTTAAAATTTACGGTAATTGAGCTAAATTGGCTTAATGAACGTTTCGAAGTAAAGCGTATGCAGTTCATGGAGACGTCGTAAATAGTTACGGGCGCGAGTCTGAGCCGTAATTAGTTCTAAAGCCTCGCCTCTTTATATGAAAATCGATTGAAATGTTAAGGACCAAAAGGAAAGGGAAACTTTCAAGCACGTGTATGTGCCCCTCGGTATGTTTATCGTTGCGTTCGTGTGTATAGATTTTCTGTTTTTAATTAAGAATACTGCATATATAGCGTTGCCAAAGCTTGAAATTTGCATAAATATCTATCTATCTTGCGGAATAATTACACAAAATTTCACGTCATCGAAAGTTAAAAGCCTTTGAAAGAGAAGTTGATCCTTTAAACTTGTAGAATTAGTGACGCGAGACTCCAGAAACGAATATTCTCCAACTGTAATGGAATTACCGTAATGCGTTTAAGTAGAAGTTTAGCATTTGATTCGGAATACGTAAAGCACTAAAATCGCTATTAATGCGATTGAATAACTTTCATTGCATCCTTCAGACATTTTAACAGTAACTATAATTTACATATAATACGCAAATACCTTACATATAGCACACATTTATATATGTATGTATGTATGTATGTACTTAGATAATACTGATTTATTTAACCACACATTATTGTATGTTTTCATCTTTTATATTATTATCTTGATTTATTTTATTAGCGTCTGTAATTCGTTTGGCCATTGATACAAATTGGAGAAACTTATAATGACTCGATAGACATAAATGAAATACATAAAATAAATTATCCGTTTGACTTGTATCTCCAAAACAGCATGAGGTTATAAAAACTATAAAAGTATTACATTAAAACTTATGATTAGATTGTGCCATACAATCATTTTTCTTATATTATATTCTTTTTTTGCTAAAAATATGTAACCAACCATTCTTTTTCAAACCTGGATGCGAGTTGTGTTATTCGTGAGTGTGTGATAAATGACAACATGCTGATTATTTATGCTGAGTATTTTTTTTTTTATTTACTATGGCACCATTGCAGGTTTCCCCAAGGCAAAATTTACGGCCAAAATTGTATATATTTACTATAAAATTCGATACAAACTTAAAATTTGATACAAGTCCAAAAATGGACATACAATATCTCTATACCAAGCTATCGATATAATGGTTAATAAATTGATTAATATATAATAAATAAATTAAGTGAATTATATATAGTGGATAAATATATATTTACACATATGATAACGATTCAGTTTTTAAAAAATAAATAAATAAATAGAGAATATGAATATACATATGTATGTATGTACATTGTATATATATGTATGTATATACATTTTTTTTTCGTTTCTTTTATGCATCATTGTATAAATAATGTACATAAAAGATATCTTATTGATCTCTCGCAAATTCGCAAATAAGCATCTCGAATTTTCTGATATTAAAAAATGTTACACACTCTGTCTCTATGATACTATATAATTGTTTGTAATTAGCCGAGAAAGCGCATTAGGGGTTACCTGTTAGGCTTTCCTGATATATGTACATACATATGTATATGTATGAATAAAATAAAATATCATCGGTTTAGTGGCAGAAAGCTTTAAGTTAAAAATTGGCTGTTTTAACCTAATAATGCAACTTGGTAGATTTGAAGACGCTCTGTTGTTTGAAATAAAAACAAGCTGATTCATATTCGATTTATTTTTGACAGGATTTCGAAAGATTTCAATACGTATTAAGTTAGTTATGTCCTCACTTGTTACTGGAAAAATACTTCTTAATATAATATACCAGTGGTTTTACCCGGCTTCGCTCGGTAGTTGTAATATAAACCGCCATGTTTAAGCTGTTTAGAAATACCGAGCTAAAAAAGTGGGTAAAATCACTAGTATAATATACATATAAAGGAACCGGAACTGAAAAAATAATCCTGATCCGACACTGAAAAATAATCTGGAACCTGAACCGAAACAGGAATCCAAAACCGGGACTGAAAAAGGAATCCGGATCTGAAAATTAAAAAGGAATCCGGATCTGGAACTGAAAAAGGAATCCGGAACAGGAACTGAAAAAGGAATTGAAATCGAAAACTGAATCGAAATCAATATCGATATCATCGTCATAGAAAATTTGATTTTTTCGATAACGTCACGGATTCTACCACCCAAACGTTACATACATACATACCTATACAAAGCATTTGATGAATGGTTGCGACATTTGCAACGGATAAATTCTCCAATACATCTTTTCTCGAATTGCATTGCACGAATTGCCCTGCATTGCACATCATTAATTGTATCGCCGACCTCGTTCAGTGCAGCAAATGAAGTTTCAGCGAAAACAGCATCCCCGTCAGTAAGTAGCGGTGTTGGTACTGGTTGAAGCTGCAAAACAAAGCCGGAGTAAAATGCGGAAAATTCTCGTGAAAGAAGCGAAACTAAAAACAAAAAAAAAGTTATTGGCGAACAGATGCGAGGGGCGAACTCACGTCATTGTTTTGACGTTAATGCGTTGAGCGTTGCACTCACCCCTCGCTTGCATCCAGTTAAATGGCCACTGTTGCCATATGGCCCGTGGCAAAAACGAGCCACAACTTTTTCAAAGGCTACTTCCCGTTAATCGCCCTTTTTTTACTTTTACGTTCATTCCGATTGCTAGTCACTTTGTTTGTTGTAAAAGATGATTATTTACATGTACATAAGCCCGTTGGTAAAGTTTAAAACACATGCTTACATATGTATGTACGTACATAAGTGGCATCCTTATATTAAAACAATTGAATTTTTATTCAAATTTTAACGATATAAAATCATTTATCATATATGTTTCACGCAAAACAAAGTTTTGGTTGTAAAATGTCATTTTTTTACGTATAAAAAATAAGTGACTTTTTTTTCATTTGTTTTAAAAATAAAAATAAAATGTATAAAAATATTCAAACTCATTGACCAATTAGCACGAAAGTTTTCAGATATTAATTCCACATCCGATACAATTATGTAAATATTTACGCAAATTCTTCAACCGTTAAAAAAAGTGAGAATTGTTTTTATTTTGTTTAAATAATTATGTGTATTATTTCGTCTGATTTTAAATTCTAGGAATCTTTTTTTGTTTTGTGATTTTAATATGATATTGATTCTTAGATGATACTGTGTACTCCATGATAGTTGATTATAAATAGTTGTGTGTGTGTAGTCATAAGAATTGGAACGATTCCGTACTGTCGGAAAACTATATGCTTTTTTTTCTACGGGCACATACATAAGTTATTTTAACGTGACTTCTGTGAATTCCTATCGAAACGAGAAAATCGTACAACAAGAACAGCAACCATTGAAAATATATTTTTTTTCTGCGATCGATTTCCTGTCAGAAACATGTAAAGAACGTTGTTTACGAAAAACCTATTCCTTTCGGTGAAAACAGAAGGCTTTAGCGGTAAACTTACCCTTACGCCCTTGTGCGAATACTTTTCTTTTTTTCTCGTGCAGATCACCCATTTCGTAGATGTCACAGTCGTGCTCGCTCGCGCACGTCAATGTTCGTAGATCATAAAAAGTTTTGTATTAGACAACTTTGACAAGTCGTAAAGTTACGAATTCGTACCGCGATTTTTCGATTAATTAGTGCTTCTATTTTTACGTTTATGTCGAATAAAAATAGTACACTTTTGGGGCTAAGCGAAAAATCAGAAATATTTTACGCACCATTGTGTTATATGTAATTGAATCAATATCAACAGACGCGAACAGCTGCGATATAAAAGACAGAAATTTATTATAAATGTAAGACAGTTTGAACTTGATTAAATAATTTTTTACCTCAAGCAACAAACAAAATATCTAATTTACCAATTTCTCATTTACTCACGGACTTTCATTTAGTTTCATTTAATCATAACAACTTTCATTTCGTAATACACTTTTTTTTGATAACACACGAATGATCACAACATTATTTCAAGATTATTTTTATATTATTTCAATAGAATTTTTTCTCTGCATTAAAATTGACTATATGTACATATGTACATACATACATACATACATAAATAGTTTACCTTATTACGTCAATTCGATTCACAAGGCAATGGAAATGGTTTTATCGTAGTATCTTTACTATAGAAAACTACATCATGTATGCATAACTTAATTGACGCTTCACTTAAAATATAAATTTTATATTTTGTTTATATGTATATATCATTATAAATTAAAGTGACGTAAGTCCACTTTCAGTTGCACACTATTTCCGTTTGATTTAATTCAAAAATTGTTATCATTGCCTTTATGTAATTTGATTTCGGAAAAACAAAATAAATTTATTATACATGGGCTAACAGCATTTTTCAATATTGCAAAACGCAAAAAGGTTAAATATCTTGAAATGCAGAAAAGTGGACTCACATCACTTTCTAATATAACGGCTTTTCCAATAAAATAATAAACGACACCTTTAATAAGATGGCATATATTTTATAAAAATAATGACAGAGGTCAGTATTTCAAACATGTCATGCTTTATTTTTTACAAGCCTCATATCACCATGCTTTTTACCAACAATTTTCTATAATATGTTTATGAGTTTCGATACTACATATGTATGTACATATGAACAAACCTTTTTTCTTAGTTATTAATTTTCATTTTTTAACCCAATCTAGGAACGCATTTTTCTTCTTATAACAATTCCAATATTTTTTATTAAGTTAATATAAACTTTAATGTTTATATAATCTTTTTGTATATTCAAAAAATAATGTTTAAGCCATAATTTCCACATTTCAGTTTATTTCTAGACTTAATGTATTAATTAATTATTGTTTAAAACAGTTTTACTATTGATCGAACTGATTATTATTTAAGTAATATACTCAGAATAGATTGTAGAAGGAAACAATAAGTAATCGTTTCGAAAATATCAAAGGAAGTTTAGCATTCGTATTTCAAATCAAGTTCATATACATATATATATACATACATATGCGCATAAGTATGTACATACATATGTACATAAATTTCGATTCTTACTATTTATAGTAAGTTTGACGTGTCTATAAATAAATTTCAACCAGTCAAATAACGTCATAGATTGATATGGTTTAAATACATAGATGTAAAATTCTAAAATTAGAAAAGGAATGAAAAATTCAAAGTCGAGCCCGTTATATTATATGTATATACATTGAAAAAGTCATTTATTTGTGAACGTGCGTATAGTGTTTCGTGTCGATAGAGTGACGTGTTTAAGATGAGTTTTTTTTTTTTTGCTTTTCCGTCCGTTTTTTGGGGGTGCAATTAACAGGCCAAATAGAGCCTTCAGAGCGGCTCGGAGGGGAGCAGGAGACCTCCCTCAAAACTTAATTGAAACGCCATTCAAGTAGATAAATGCCCCTAGCAGGCTGCGGCCAGCCCCGTCACGGAAACTCTGCCCCCATTTTTATTTTTATTTTACGTTTATTGTAAACCGATCCACCCAAAGACCACATATATTATACGGGCAAAGTTCAATTTCCCCCGGGGAAAATTATTGGCATTAGATGCATCACCAACCTCATTATTTTTCGACGACACCCTTTCTGTCGATATAATTAAATAAAATGGCGAATTAAATAAAAATATTATATATATATATATATATATATATATATATATATATATATATATATATATATATATATATATGTATTTGGTAAAGTCGATGCTGAAAGACCGTGCAATCTGAACTTGACATTAATGCGAATTGATTTGGTAGAAACAAGCCAAGTCCGGTTCGCTTAAATAAAACCAAAACGACCGAGATTGGTCACGAAATCAACGTAATCCCAGAGTTTATCCCAAACACGATCAACTTCCCCGTACTTATATAACACCATGAATTTACGAAAAGATTCCGATATACATACATTTATAAATCGTGCTATATTAAACTAAAATCAACTACGACGCTACCATTTAGATGAATCAATGCAGAGAATGTCAACTTACGATCCATGGACTCATTAAAGATCAAATTTTAACTTAATTTTTCCTTAAAATCACATTTCTAAAATTATATAATTAAAAAAAATTCAAACAGTGATTTATTTTGCAAAACACTTGTTGCAAATTCCAAAGAACGATTACACTGAGCAACAAAAAAAATTACCATTGATTTTTGTTGGTTAGCGATCGTTTACGAGATATGAGCGTTTAAAAAAATGTGCGAGTTTTACAGTTTTTTGGCTTTTCCGGTTTTTAACTCAAAATCTAGTATTGCTGTGCTCAAGTGAGTATTGGAATCAATAGTAAGATGTTTTTCCTATTGATTGTAATATTTCATTGCTTTAATATACTTATAATTAATCGTCTAGCGTATTTTAAAAGTCAAAAATGTATTTTTTTACGGATTTTTTCTCCATGCTATTTTGCATTTATTTGACAAATTTTTTATTTCACCACTTTATAGGGATTGGTTTTCTATTTTAATTTTTTTTTATCTAAACGTACTAACTCGAGGGGTAATTGCAATTTAAATGCTTTCATTGTGTAAACGTTTGTATTATATTCGAATTCAGTGGGTCAAAGTTAGTAAAGATTGGTTAGCCTCCGCTCTGGTAACTCAAAAATGTGATTGTTTGTTGCTCAGTGTTATTAATAATGTAATAGGCTGTATATTGTCTGTTTCAGAAATTTATCCGTAAATAAATTTAATAAAAAATTAAAGCCCCTAGTCCATTTGAAGGGGTAGCCAAGTAATGGTCACTAATTGATCACAGCCGTATGTAATATGGAAAGGCAGACTGCAAAACCCCACTCAACAACCCCACCGCTGCCTCGCCCACTAATTAACCGAGAATTCCTTCTGGAAGAGCCGCACGTAAGTGTAAGATAGCTTAATTAATTTATAATACTGATGTTAAAAATGCGATGAGATTAGCGCGTAACTGGATGGAATTAAAGTTGGTTCGAGTCTGTGCTGGCGTGCTGGTGGGTGCAAGTTGTACAACGTCATCATTAATTACGAAGGGTAGGTTGTGAGGTTACTATCATGGCCTGACGTCTACCCTGCCCAACTCGCTTTCACCAGACTCTTGTTTTATTTCATTAAAAGCTCTCCGAAAAGATAAATTATCTTCAAACGATAGCAGAAAATGGAAATTCAATTAACAACCGACCAAACTGTATTTACGCTGCACAAACGTACACGAAAACATCCCCCCTAATCGGTTTCACAAACACCTTCATAAATACATCCTTCAATGCTAGTTTTATTTACGTTCGTCATTCACCGTTGTGACGCTTCAATTTCCATTGGGATAGAGCAAATATAAATTAAGGCTGTCTCACGTGTCAATCGCAAATTCCCGTTGACCTATCCAATATTCTATTCATGCCACTACTAGCAAACCCAAGTTTTGACACGTGTGGCTAAAATTAACACCATTAGCTACTCTAATCGCATCTCTAGTAGCAATGTTAATTATAAAAACTGGCAAAAACACAAATATAGCTTTAAAATTTTAAATAATTTAAAGTATGTACATACATACATATGTACATATGTATGTAGGTGAACAAACGCCTGCATCCTGTTAGCACACACAAAGCTACACAGCTGGCAATCAATTATTTCAAAGTGAAGCTGAAATGTAAAAAGATATCTTTCCCCCCTATAAGCAGCAGTGCGGCTAAATGGTAGCGTGTATGTTTAGCAACAAGTGATCAGTGGGTTCGATTCGCTATACTGCTGGTTAGATGTGACTCCAAATCGATCGTTTCTTATCAGAGTTTGCCAATTTTATCTGATCATTGTTGAAACGGTTCCTCAAAATTGGCAAAAAATCAACTTTCCTGTTGTCACAAATCTTCTATATTTTTTGTATGTACAATTTGTAAAAATTATGTAAAAAATCTAAAATCCATAGATGTCTCAATGGATTAATTCTGTAACTAATTAATTAATTAATTGTTATTTCGTGTTCTTCAGCTTCTGGAAATACAGTGATTTATGTAATAATAAAATGCTGCATTTTTTGTAATTAAATGTCCACGAAGGCGCATTGGGGTCTTCCTGTCAAGCCTTCCAGTATATATCTATGTAAAAATAAAACCTATTAGGTCGAGGCCCATATCATTGTTATTTTTAGACCAAAATCAAAAGACATGGAAAGATTAAGCAAAATCGTGTTTAGTTTTCGAGGTAAAACATCCACTTTGTTACCAGATGGCAACTGAACAACCATTAAAAATTACCACTCTCTATTAAAAATTTTAGTTCTATCATATGTATAGTATTTGTAGTCCACGTGTTCAAGCCGGTTATTTTATGAACATACTAGTTTCTTCATAAACGAACTGTTGATTTTAGCATAAGTGCTAGCAATCAAAGGCTATCTTTAAATAGACCATTTGTTACATAAAAATTTTGGCTGTCAAAACCTTTGAGATGTTAAAACACCAAGTATACAAACCATATTACAACGTTGCTATAATTCCCGTTTCCGCTAATATTAAAAATATTGCAACCTAGGGTAAGCAAACATACAAAAAGGATGAGACTAACGATTAAGAATACATGTCAAGTTATTCTTTTGGGTTCACTTTAACTGGCCAGATTGTTTAATGTATGAACAAAATGTACACTTGGACTGGAACATATATACCACATTCACTTACATATGTACATATGTAGACCTTAAATATATTTTAGAAATTTTCTAGTGTTAAGACTATTAATTAGTGAATGCGTAAATTGATTAAAAATTTAATAAAAATACCAATTTATAATTTATCAATGTATGTACATATGTATATGTCAAAGCAGTGTTATGATCAGAACAAATATTGAAGATTATCGCCATTTGAAAATGTTCTGCTATAACTTAAATACGACATTTTCATTTACATCAATTTGTGCAACTCAAAGTTCAACATTTAATTAGTTATATCAAATAAGAATATAATTAACATTATATTATACTGGCTACATATGTACATATATGAATATGAAAACAGTATTGCAATATATATATTTATGTACATATAAATGAACAAAAGCAATAAATGGAATTACTACACGCATTCGGAATTTTAATACTGATATGTTGGCAACGTCGCCATCCAAGTACACGCAAAGAAATCAAAAGCAGTCCGTAATAATTACGTCGATGAAATATGAGTTGGGTGGGTGAGTGGGTGGGTGGATTTTGCACGCGGTGAATATTAAAGCGCGCATTCTCATACGCAGAGTGCGTTAGCGGTCGCGAGATTATGAAAAAATTTTTGAAATTTCACCCTCGAATTGCCGCCGGGGTTAAACACAACCCCCATACCGAATATGGGGGAAATTGTCTGACCATAAAATTATGCTGTCGCCCCTTTATATGCAGCAATTTGAATTCATACGTACGAATTCGCGCGACACCGCGAATACATACACCACACTTTACGCACAAACTTCGCACGCTACAAATCTTTTATTTTGTTATGAACGCTTTATTATTAGTTGAAGCAGTACCTAATAAAAAATAATTCCATCGGTCAACACAACACAATCAAAGTGACTTCCAGCTTTGTGACGAGGAAGAGAAAACATTGGGGAGGTTTCCAAAATCAAATGTATGAACATATGTACATACATCAGACCGGATTAGGCCATTATGTTACATCAGCGGCTTTCAACCTTTTTTGACTCGCGTAACACTCGGTAGTACATTACGCTAAATTGTACCAACGCATAAAAATGATTGTATTTCATGAAATTTATTATTGCAAGTGTAATTATATAGTACTAGTGTTGTGCCCGATGGAATATCATCGCATGGCTTAGGGCATATTAAACTATTAAAAAAGTAAAAGAAATGTGTCGGTTCTGTTTTCCATCCGCGCGTGGTCATACTTTTTTCAAATACCTTTTAAATTTATTTATTTAATTGTTCAGTATGAAAAAAAATGGTAAACTACATATCTACCTACATAGAAACAATATATAAATAATTAATTAATTGATTAAATACATTTCCAATAGATGGCGCTAAATGTTCAAGAGACTAATTTGGCTAGAAGAAACATTGGTAGCATATAGAATATATATAAGTTTTTTGTTGATCTGTTATGAATCATAAATCGCTAAATATTCATTCATGAGTATTGAAAAATCACAACCAATAGGAAAAACATCCGACTATTGATGACAATACTGACATTGGCATAAAAAAACTAAATTTTAAGTTAAGGACTGTAACAGCCAAACACTGTAAATATTGCGCATTTTTTAAACGTTTATATCTCATAAACAAAAAAAAAGAAACCTACAAAACTCATTGTCATATTCGAGTTAAGGTGGATCAAACTTAGTAAAGATTGATGTCTCCGATCCGGTAATTTTTTTTCGCTCTATTTTAAGAAATATATGAATTGCTTCTTTAAATATTTCGGCGTTATTATTTTTTTAGTGATAGTCGATATTACGAAATAAAGGACAAAAGGGCAAATTTAGAAAATAAATAAATCTAAAGGAGAGGGCAGTGAAATACAGGACTGTTCTCTTAAATAAAGGACATATGGTCACCGTAGTTATGATGTTTCTATTATATTCGTACGTTTTATTTGCAGTGTTTTAACTGTGACGTACATATGTCGAATCGAAACGACTATTATGTATATGTAGTACGGCGAGCGTTATCTTACAGAGACACATAATAGCGATATTATGTATATAATATATAATACATATATGATTTGCTTGGTTAGGAATGTGAAGACGGGATAAGGTAGACGCAATGGATCTGTTTTGTTAAGAAATTTTGTGGAAAAATAGTTAAGTCGTGAAGAGTGTAAAGTTTTCCTGATTCGATATGAAATTGGTGCATCTCTCGCCAAGCATATGTATGTACGTATACATATAAGTTTTATTCAAATCTGAGACACAATACAATTTCATGAATACCCGATTGCTAGAAGTCGGGATTAAACATTTGTAAACATTTGTAAGACAGATAGGTAAACAAATGGACAGGATGTCTAAATGGATGGAAACAATTGTAAGGGCTTATATACACAATACATTTTGAAACTAAATGAACTATGTAGATCTATAATATATGTATGTATTTAATTCGATGTATGTATATAACATAATTGCTATAAAAATTAAGCGGGCGATGCATCTTCAACTCTTCAACATTTTTCCGGACGTTTTTAATTAAAATTTTCATCAAAATATTTGCCGGTATTCCGGCAGCCGACAGATGTAATCACCGCGAGTTCTAAATGTGCGCAATACTAAAACGAATTTTCTAATTGCACTCATTCCAATTAACTTTTAAAATTCTACACCTCTGCTGATACTGAAAATTAGAATGTAAAGATATTATACATATACATACATATTTGATGTGAAGATATAAAAATATATTTATTTCGATTTATCCATCGTACGATCAATCTGAACGAAATCACATTAATGGAAGCTGATTCGTTAATTAAAAAAAATCAAATAGCACAATGACTTAATTAAAATTAAATTATCTGTCGTAACAGGAACAGAAAGGACAATTTCTGGCCATAAAGCGATGTTATCTTTTAACTGGGGTCACAAAAGAGACGCTGAAAGCTATCCCCCACCGCCTTTATCTTATTTTTCTTCTTCTTCTCCTGCAAGAAGAAAATAATTGGGTGGCCTGTGTAGAATTGTATCAGCGAACATCTACGTTCTAGTTGACACCAGGTTCTCTTAATTTTTGACCTTCATACCGAAATTTATCCATATAATCTCGTGAAAAACTCACATGTGTATGTTTCATTAACAATGATCAGCTTTAAGAGAAGGAAATATTTAAACTATAATTCCATTTGTGTTTCAAATATTAAATTAAGGTTTACGCGAAAAGTGTTCGCTAAGAGCTAAAATTAAAATGGTTAACTTTGCTCCATTTTCGTAGTAGTGAGTGCACTTGTCGAGTATACTCCACTTAACTTCACTCGTTCTGGCAACGAAGTATAAAAAGTAGTCAAAATTACTCCTTCATCCTTATTAACAGATTTCATTTTTCACAAATAGGAAACAATGAATTTAATCAAATTTAAAACGTATATATGAATTTTAATGTTTTTAAACACCACATAGAAAATTGAATTAAATAGAAAATGTGATATTAACAGCTTTATTTTCTTACATAGATTTTATATACGTGTACTTAATTCAATAGATATAATGAGTATGAAATATGAAGCAAACGAATATAGGAAGGTTTTTTATTTTTCAACAAAAACAAAAATATTTATAGAATAATAACATAAAGAAATTTCTACATCACTGTCTATCTCTCTTCATATAATTTTTTGCTGCTTTTAATAATATTAGTTCGTGGGTTATCGTGCTACGAGTTATCCTACCCAGTATTTGATTTTTTTTATTTATATTTATTATGATGGTATTACGGGCTTTGCGCCAAGGCGACACCTATGGCCAAATATGTATATATGTATGTATGTATGTATTTTATATAAATTTATAACATTATTATTATAAATTTGAAATTATTTTATTTTATTTTGATTTATTTTATTTTAATGCGTCACACCAGTCCTACAAAAGAAAATCATCTCATTCAAATAGACTCGCGTTAAATCTCATGAAACCGACCAGTTCATCAACATGACAATTAAATATTTCCAAATGCTCACCTATCACGTTAAGGAACCAGACAGCCTCTACAAGAGACGAGTTACAGAAAGCAGATGCTCTCGCAATAATAGGTTGGAAAAGTCGCCGATGACGCAAATCTCTACCACATTCAGGAGCCCAAAATTTAAACTTCAATAAAATCGAAGGGTTGTCAATACTTCCCTTTAATACTCCAAAGAAGTATTTGAAAATGGCAACAATCCTTTTCTAAGATAGTGAGTTGAAGCCAAAGATACCTTGTAAAAATGCTGTGGGAAATAAATACGGGAAATATTCATACTTGTGTTAAGGTATCGAAGAAACTTTTCTTAACTCTTTCTATCAAGAGAGAAACTTTCATTTCATTGGGACTCCATATGACATACCCAAACTCAAAAGGAGAAATTCAGAGTGATTAATCGACATACCAATATCATTAACAAACAAAAGAATGGCCTATGTTGGACCCCTGTGGTAAACCAGATGAAAGTGATATTCATCCGATACCCCAAGATATGTATACAAATACTGTTTTGTATTCGTTAAATAATCGGTAAAAAACAGATCAAATTACCAGATAACCTAATATTAGAAAGCTTTCGAATAAGAATGTCATGGTCAACCTTATCGGTATATAAACAACATCTACCTGCAGTGAAGAATCAAGATATTTGCCAATTACTTTAGAAAAGCATAATAAATTCGATACAAAATAACGAGTAGATTATAGAATGGAATAGATTATATTCAAATAATGGTAACAAATGGGGATAGGTTGACAATTTGTTTGAAACCGTGATATCAGATAAATTGGCAAACTTTTATAGGAAACAATCGACCTGAAGTCACATATATCCAAGGTCTGCCCAGCAACACTGGCCCGGGGATTGAATCCATGCCCTTAATTACTGAGTTAATAGCATTATACGCTAACCACCGAGTTATGTTGCTGGCTAATATATGTATGTAATATATACATATATGCAATATTTTTAAATAATATTATTCCTAGTGCGCTAGAAACCATTAACGAATGGTGTAATTCTAAATTTTCCAACATTTTCAATTAAAAACTGAATTATTTCATATAATTCAACTTACGTTTCTACTTTATTCACTACGGGTATATTTTTTAAAAAGTTTTGTTTTATTTTTTGGTCCATGTTGTAACCGCCTCGAGCTAGATTCCCATTTTGCTCCGACACTTAGCAGCTGACCACCAAAACGAACAGGCGGATACGAAATTATTTCATGTTTTCGGTAATACTCCGTGCCGTAATGTGAAAATAACGTTCTGCACTCGAAAATTTCACACGTGCGATAAGGGTTATTAAGAAAAAACTGAAACGTTAAAAATTTAATACTTCAACACCCAAAAACAAGGGCGCTCTTGTAACAAAGCATCATAATGACTTCCGAGAATAAAGCTTGCAACCATTTTTATGAATTTCTTCATTTTAAATTTCGCATCAATTCTTTAATAACACCGTCGTAACAACGTGCAATATGATTATGAAATTACATAAAAATAATACACTGTCAAAAAATAATACATTTTAGAAGTTGTAAAGCGTAACATTTGGCACGTAAATGAGTCGAACAGCAGCTAAGCGGTCCTAATTGGATAACCGGCAAACGAGCCAACAACAATTTTAATGTCGGCATTAAATTTAAATAACCACCCCTGACACTGCGTAGTATTAAATTTTTAGAATACTCCCACTGAAAGCAAAAAGCTTTTTAGACTTACCGAAAATCAAAATTTATACCCAAGTACGTACGTACAAACACTCTTTGCGCAGTCCATATTGTTCGTAAAAGTCAAATATCCTGTACTGATATAAAATACAATTACAATTAGGCACTCCTCAAGTTTTCTTTTAGGTTCAGCGAAATCCTCAAAATTGAATGAATATTCGTTTTGGTTCCAAAGTTGAGTCACCAATCAGCGCCGGCATTTAATATATAATTAGAGCTTAAATGGTGATGATATTATAATATATTTCACACGATTGTTCTGATTTCAGCCGCAATGAAATATGACCGCCAGCTACGCTCCACTACATATTTACATCAAATTTCAATGACGTATTTATTCACCTCGCACTCGCTTTATAATACGAAATTTTGCGCTAGCACACAGGTAGTAAAATCGCTGAAATATCATACTAATAATGCCGATCGTAAAGGCTTTCATTTCCAGATAGCTTTACGATCAACGCCATCGCAAATTAGCGAATTAAATTTATCACCGTGAATGCTACACAATCGCATTGACCGTTCTACAGTGTATTTTATCATATATATTTTTAAATGTATTATAATTAATCAATCATCAATATGTATATCAATAAAATTATCCTATAAAACACTTCTTAAGTTACACCGTTTTATATAATCAATTATACGACATATAATACGTATTTACACACTTAAATGCAAGTACTGAATCTTGATTGATTAATATGGTAACTAAGTAAAAAGTTATCGTTTTACCAACATTAAATTTCTATTCACTCTGACTATTTGAAGACTCAGATTTTTATTGTCATCGAAAATCCATACGTACATATACTAAATTTGTGTCAAAAATTTGGCAATAATGTATCATCACTCTTATCATTCAATTTATTTAATTTAAATATTATGTAAATGTCATATATGTACTATTTGTAGGATCTGGTTGTCAGAAGATATAGACGGTACATTTAAATGAGACTCGTTGGATGGCTTACAACATTGTTTACTCCGTGGAGCGCCACAACGATCTGTCTGCCAAATTGTTGCCTACGTGTTACCAACCTCATGATTCATTCTACTAAAGCATGCAAACTTAATCATTCATACATGCATTCCTCTAGGTTAAACTAAATCCCACATGTGTAATATATTGAATGCCAAGATATTACATAAAGATCAATGCACTCAAAATGTAAAAAGCTGTATTCTCGGCATAACGAGAAGAGGTAGAAACCGGAATACCTGGGTGAAACGTTTGACGAAGTTATTGGATATAGCGGAGAGAGGGGAGAGAGTGAAGAGATTGAAATTTCAATGGACAGGTCACGTAGCTAGAAGAATGGATGAAGGTTGGACAAAGGAAGTGCTAGAACAGTACCTAAGAGAATGTAAAAGAGTGAAAGAAAAATGTGTGTGATAAGATTGACAACAGTTGCCCAAATCAGAAACGAGCGAGTTGGAGAGACCTTCACCCAGCAGTGGATGATGAATTGCTGTAAATGATGTTGATGATAATGATACATATGTACCTATATTTACAGATATATATTTTTTTCATATATGTTTGATCATATCTGTCTGTTCTCAGATTTATGTTTCAACATGTTTTTTCATATATGTATGTTTGATCATATCTGTCTGTTCTCAGATTTATGTTTCAACATGTTTTTTCATATTATCTAATATATAATTTCGAAAGAGACTTTGTATGAATGTAACATTCGTTGGTTGGTTGGTTGGTTGGAACACATTCAATTTTTTTTTTCGATTCATAGGCGCCGATTAGATTTTTTTTTCGATTCAAAGGATTCGAAGCCTTCGGGGCCGAAGCCCTAGGGTCTGAAGCCTTAGGGGGCGAAGCCTTACCCGATTTCTCTTCGGATTCTGGTATACATATAATTTCGAAAGAGTATATATGTATGTTTGTTCGTGAGACTCAATTTAATAAAAAAAACAAATGAGTATTCAAATAAATTTATATAAAATAAAACTAATCAAATAAATTTAATAAAATGTTTACTATTACATAGATTAGTCATTTTTAAGCGGTGTATATTACATACACCGAGCAAAGCCGGGTAAATCCACTAGTTGATATATATATATATATATATATATATATATATATATATATATATATATATATATATATATATATATATATATATATATATAAATATATATATATTAAACATTTATATGTATGTACGTATTTACATATACCCGTGGGTTCGTATTTAGTTTCATATATATGTAAATATGTATAGTAGGTATGTATATAAGATTATAATTAACATTCATGTAAATTTAATATTTTAAACATTCTAATTCACACAGTATTTCACTCATATAAAAGGTTTTAAGAAAATATTGTGACATGCTTACATTATTTAAAATTTAATCTCAAGAGTCACCAAAGTTTTTAATGTGAATATTACTTACATACATATGTACATATGTATGTATGTACATAACTCTAAAGCATTCACCAAAATGTATATAATTAATATAATATGCAATTTCATTGGTCAAAAAAAAAATTATTCCAATTATTAAATTTACTATATCTGTAGATGCAGAACTTGTTTGTCACCCTGTAGGATCTGAGCAACTCTCTTCTCCTCACAATAGTTTGCCCCTTCGCCGGTGCCATACAAGCCACCTGAACATCACCTCCACACACAACTTGATAAAGTGCCTTGATCTCGTATACTTAACAGTCACATATGGAAGTTATGGAAAACATAAACCGGGAGAACTAATGCCTCGCCGAGACAGGCCGAGCGCACACGCCGAACAAAGCCCCTCAAAGGTTCACCGCCAACGAGTAAGGCCCATCAATTAACATACAGAACCTTATTTAACCTGTCCCTTATGGAGGGGTACTTACGGGAAATTTTCCCGGTTTTCCCGAGCGGTATTCGAGCGGGAAAACGGTGCGTTCGGACAGGATGGTTGTCCTTGTCGGAACCCGAACATAAACGGGTAGGTAAGCCTTTTAGAATCGCTTTTATTTCTGTGTATGGCCCCCATTGTTTCCCGCTTCACAACAATAATAGAGCGGGGGCCGGGACTAGGGGGACACATTATTATGCCGTTCGCGCTTTGCAAATTTCTTCCAGCGTTTCGGATTTTCAAGATCCACCACCCCTCCAACGCACGCATCCCCCCATTTTCCCATCTCGTTCCTCTCTCGCTCCCCTTTCCAACTCATAAGTCGTATATCATCGGAATGGGAAACCTACGGATAAAATTGCAGATCTATTCCATTGATATATTTCTTTGCGACAAGTGCTGCGTGCGATTGGTTGCTCGATATCTCCAGAACGATTATTATGCCAATACACGCCCAGTGTAGTACACACTTTTATACACCGTACTCCGAAAAATTTTCAAAAGTACATTTTTTCTACACAATATCAGTTGAAATTGATTTTTTACGGGTCCTTTTCAGTGATGAAGGACCCAGGACATATAAACTTGTTATTACAAGAGCTGAAAAACTGGTTTTACGAGTACAAATGGGAAATATTTGTAATCGAAAAATTCTTCATCATAGTCGGCCTTTCGCATCTACCTTTCCAACCTTCTTTCTATATGAAACAATTTTCGTGTCCTATGTTTTGCAAATTATATTAATTTGTCCATTCACTAATCCACTTTTGATTGGTCACACCTAGGGAATCCAATCCCGAGCCTAAATTTCGAACCCGGATTACAATTAGACGATCCTGAGATTGTGATTATTTTCAATAGTAAAAGAATTTACATTGATAAATTTGGTCAAAAATGACTAATGTTAGTCCATATATACAACATTTACTTTAATATAATGTGTGTATAATTTATAAATACAAGGTCTAATAGAGAAAATAATAATGTGGAAGTGAAAGAATTATATTTAGGTAAAATAAAACACTAAAGAATTCAAATATTATTATGAAAATGTGCCCGAAGTAATATTAAATTATTCAGTGTTTCTTAATTTAGTCTGGATCTGTTATAATCACTGCATTGCACTTTTTTTTTAATTAATTAATTTAAATTTAAAAATTGCACCAGTTTTTAACACTGCATTTTAATTTTTACACTTCGCTGTAGCTACATACATGCACTGATGTCAAAAAGTATTTCCATATCGAATCACTCTTAGTATCTTTGTTATGAATATGAAATTTCAGTTTTTTATCCATTTCAAAGGGTGAAAAATCTTTATATATAAAAATCAATGTTTGTCTGTTTGTCTGTCACGTATGCGTTCCTATACCATTCAACCGATTGCGATGAAACTTACATGAGTTATTGTGTGTATGCCCGCGATGGTTTCTGTAAAAAAAATTGCCCAAAAACGGGAACGGAAACGGGAAAAACGGGAATGAGTGGCATTGAAACGCAATAATTTCAAATGTATTCGCGTTGCCGTATGGGTTGTTAGGGTAAAATAAACAAACAATTTAATAATTTCATATCGCTGCCAGCGTTTTTCCTACAAATTATCATTACCTTAATTTAATTTGATTATTAAGTATTAATTTGAAACTGAAGCATTCACTTATCGAAACACATAGAGAAACGGGAACGGGAATTGCTTGCGTTATTATAGCATTGCATTACATACCGGGTGTATTTTACATACAGCTTGTATTTTAATAAAATATAAATCAATCGTTAAAATGCTTATAAAGTTCAAAAAATAAGACCTTTAAATAACAGGATTTTTCTCCTCTCAAGCTGCTTCTGTTCCTTCAGTAAACATACTGATAATTTTAGAAGTTATGTTCGAAAGAAAGTAGATCTCTATTGACCCGTGGAGAATTCCGTTAGATATTACTATATCAAATGATCAATCCCGAGTTTTTTGGGATCAAGTTTACTAATCCCGAGATTCATAGGTCCCAGAATTGGATTCCCTAGTCATACCATTAGATTACTTTATTTTTTGGGTTTTTATGTGTCGGTTATTCAGTTGGGTTTTTATGTGTCGTTTTTCATTCATAGTTTTTCAACACCAACAGCTGTATGCTTTAAACACATCAAAATAGAGACCATTTTGAAAAGTGCAATTTGAAATTTTAGATTATATAAAGTAATGTATGTATTATTATTTACATATATTATTTATCCAACATGCTGAACATGCACATAACGTAGGTGAAATTTTCGAAAAATTTTCAGCAAAATCATAATGCTGCACACTCAGTTTCAGTATTTATGCTCACATCCATTGTGTGCATTTACGAAATTCGTGCATTGCGCCATAATATGAATACGAGTCCAGAATAGTGCTGGCTTTAATAGGTACTATGTATGTAGCGTTCAGCATAAGTTCTCGCGTTCCACACGTACACAGCACTAGCAATTTGTTTAACAAATGTGTAGTATTAATTGTTACAAACCTAAAAAAATAAATGCTCCTTCTAAAAAAGTGTACGATTTAGTAGTGTGAATTTTTCGATATGTAGCGATGGCTCGTCGGGAAGTGTAGTCGTGAAAATGATGGGGTAGTATTATATCTACAGAGGGTTTGCAGAGGGCGGACGTTGCTGGAGCTGGATTTCAATAAGAAGGATACTCATTAGAGGTACGCCTGAGGGACTTGACGGTTTTCCAGAATCTTTCTACTACACCGCCGCTATTAAAAGCGGACGAATGCAAACTCAAGTAAGTGAATCCGTCTTTTTTTTCTCTATGCATTTTCTTTAATATCCCGCGTAATGGTGTTTCTCGTCTGTGTATTTCCATAAATTACAATACTTATCGCAAGGTTTGGTCGACATACTATAGTCATCTGGTTTATGTATTAATTTACGTGAAATTATACCTAATTCTGAAATTGTCAACACTATGACTCAAATTCATAGTTTAACACTTGCCGCACTGTGATGGTTAGTAAGTGACCAGAACTTTTATTTTATTTTATTTCTGCAAATATACAGAATCTACGGTGTACATATTTGATATACTCGTATTTCTCTTCAAAACCTTTACGATTTGAATTGCGTCATTACGAAATAAAAATATTGATCAATATGAATAGAAATAATTATTTTCGTGGAAAGCTCCTTGTACACAGCCTCACACGTGCCTGTAAAGAGAAATAAAATTCAGTACGCGCCGCGCTCAACGGTCAGTGTGAGAATTACATATATCAGCCTTGGGATGACAGACCTGCTTCGGCCATTATTTTTTTCATTTCTTGCACTTATTTTATATTATTCGACTTTTAAAACATGATAAAATGATTTTTATAGCTAATTACATTAATTAGCCTCGAAGATTTAAAATATGTACAGTATATTTACAATATTTACAGTATGTATGTATGTATGTATGTACGTACCTGATTGTTGTTAGGTATTAGGATTACAACACTAAATTTGCATGTACATATGTATGAATATTCATATGTTAATTACGATTAGGGATTGCAACGACGAAATTTTGTCAAATTGGGGGTAAACTGGAATACAGGTAAATCGACAAAATTTCGCCATCGGTAATTTTTTAAATAATGTATTCCGGTAGTTAACGGAAATTATTTTATTGCGTATTAAGTACATATATAGGCATATATGTAATTGCATAATATTACATTCAAAATCGATGCAAATTGTGTATTGTGTCTAGAATTTGTTTATTTTCAGAATTAAATGTGGCAATTTTAAATTGATAAATTCACTGGCAACACAGACCAACCAAATCGTAATAAATGCGATCAGACGGTTGTTTCAATTATGATCGAAATTTTCAAATGATCCAAACTTTAAAAAATAAATATAATAAGTTAAAAATTTGAAATTAAAAAATAAAATGTATATATTACTAGTGGTGCTAGCCGGCTTCGCTCGGTAAATGGAAATGAAATGAAACCAAGAAAAAAATCTTATTTTTTTTATTATTAAATTTATTTGAATCAAAAAAAAATAATATTACTTAACGACCGACCAATCACGAACGTCTTTGACCAATCCAGCCAATCAGAAACAACTTTGACCACAGCCAATCTGAAACCAATTACAGACGCCTTTTCAGTTTTATATATATGTATAAGATTTCAAATTTACTTTAATTCATTTATGTGACATTATTCACCTGAGATATATTTGTAATTATTTGCCATTCAATCTAGGTTAACGTTTATAGAAAAAGTAACCACATAGTTATCAAATCCACAAAAAAACTTTTTTCACCGTTAACACCGATATACTGGCAGTAAGAAAAATCATTTCCCGTGTACCGGTTTATGAAATATGACGGTAAATTACAATCCCTAGTTGCGACACTACACCAGGGACTGGATTTTCTCTTGGCAGCTCTGTGTATATGAAACAACAGGGAAATATGTCGTTGTGGTACAAAATCATTAAAGTTATCCTTTATAATAGGATAATTAGCATATTTTAGAACCTATAATTTGTAATACCTGTTTGATTTGGCTCGGTTCACTTTTTGTCGATCGGCAGAATCGCGCTGGCAATTAAGTGCATTTTTATAGCCGATGCGGAGTGGAAGGTTCGTCGCCATCCATACAATAAATTGCGCGGACACATTTCACAGCCCATATCCCTTTTTGCGATTATCATAATAAAGTTTGGCCGGGACGTTTATCGCGTCAGTTGGCTGCGCGCCGTAGTGTGGCTTCACGGTGGCAACACTGCTCGAATACGCGCAAGCCCATTTGAAAAAGAATAATGGCGCTCCGCCAGTGGTGCCGCTGAAACTTTTTTAATTTCAAACTCATCGTAATTAATTGTGCATTCGAAACAACCTGTATTTGAAAAACATTATTCATTTAGTGCTTCGACGGAAAGCCTTGAAGTTTTAAAATCGCTCGGAGCATTTATATACATAATGTGTCGAAATACTAATTTAACTTTTTTTTCTGACAAGTTTATACGCACATGGAAACAAAATTATAACTGTAACCGTGGCCTATATTACAGTTTCATCGTAAAATACGTCCGAACGACACAATAATTTTATTCTCCATGCAGACAAATCGGTTCATAAAAAACAGTTGGGTTTCACAAAATAACAAATATTATATACACTGTAATGTGATAGCCTTCAAAATTATAGAAAAATTCCATCGCTAAATTATTTATATTTATAAAATATGCGTCCACTTGTTCTTTGTTCTGACTGCATATGTTTAACTATGTATAGGTATAATATTAGAAACTGAACTATTGAGACATCCATCGTCGATTGCGATAAGCTTCTATCGTTTCTCGTTAAAATGCCTGAAAGTTAGCAACTTTCAATAACTATTAGTCAAAGCTCGTATTGCAAAACTTTTCACTTTGTTAAATTTATCCAAATGGACGTAATTAAAATTTATATTTGACAGATCATAATAAATAAATTAATTAAAATATTACTACAATATTATGTATAATACTTTATCTATTTATTGTTTATTTATTTCCAAAATCCTCTAATAAAATTATTTTGGACAATAATTTTATAATACATCTATAATTGAAATTATTTTATTTTTTATTTTTTAAAGTAGAAATTTTTACTTTTTCATAAAAATTTATATAGGGGCCCCTTGACTACGACATCTTTCAAAAACCGTCTATGATACTGACATTCCTCTTAGCATAACTGACAAATTAACAAACAATTAAACTTTAATCTTCATACAGTAAATAATTATCTTCCACTTCCTTCCATCACAGAATATTGTATTTGTATGAGTGACGCTCAATCTGCCTTGAAGTCCATTTCATTAAAAAAATATTTTCAAATTCATCCTGAATTTGTTGTCGCTTTCTTTTGAATTTTTAATGTTTTATTTACTAATCGACCCACTGGGGGCCGTGGGATTTCTCGCGGGGCCCCGAAAATATTCAATAGAAAGTACAAATATTCATTTATGAATATTTTTCCACATTACATATTTAGGGAATGTATATATTTAAGAAAATATTTCCCAAACTTGAATGAGGATGAAAGGAACAATGGGATAAGAGCACCATTTGCCAAGTCCTTAAAATATGAATAAAATATTACGCGAACAACCCAAGAAGAGTTGATCGATATCAGATCAGATAATTTGCTTGAAGTGGAATTTAATGAAAAAAGTATTTCAGAATGTTGGTTAAGGCGACAGCAAGAATATCCTGCTATTGGAAAAGAAGCCCTGGTAACTCTTATTCCTTTCGCGCTTACGTACCTATGCGAAACAGCATTTTCGTCATTACTTATATTAAAAAATAAGCAAAGGTCATGCCTTTCCACGGACACTTTGGAAGATGCTTTGTGACTTAGCATTTCTGACATTGAACCCGTTATCGATTTGCTATGTAAAAACATGCGACCTCATCTATCGAATTAAATTGTTTCATGTGTATAGTTTTTATTTAAAAAAAATGTTTTTAAGCAAGTTCGCTGGTAGTAATAAACTAAAACATATACATAATCATACATAACATTTCAAATTAACATAAGAAAAAACAGAGAAATTGAATTAAAAGATTATTCAAAAAATGACTTAACTATGTGTATTATAATTGTAATAATTGCTGCCAAATAAACCTTTTAACTAGAAAAAAATTTTGTGGCCGGGAATTAATTCTTTCAGATATAGGGGGTCGTGACATGAAAGTAATTGGGAAGCACTGATTTAAACTAGTCCCAAAGATGTTGCACCCTAGATCAGCGGTTTCCAAACTGGGAGGCGCGCCTCCCTGGGGAGGCGCGGACTATTGCCAGGGGAGGCGCCAAAACTTTTTAATAAAAAATAATTTTCATATCATAATATCAACAAATAAATAAAACTTCATATCGTAGCTTAACAGTAAAAATTCAATGTTTATTTTTATTTTTCTTTCCTTTTTATATATATATGTACATACATTTAATTCCTATAAAAAATTATCCGGAGAGGAAGATTTTAAAAAGTTTCTGTTTTAGCTAAAGATGTCTATTTAATTGCATATGTTCGATATGTCGCGGATAATAATATATTAAAAGATATATTATTTTGCAAACCCATTCTTGGGAAGAGCACATCCATTGAAATTTTTAATATAATAGACAGTTTTTTTTTTTTTGAAGAAAACGACATAAAGTGGAATAATTGCGTTGGACTGTGTACCGACGGAGCTCACTCGATGTCCACAAAGCAGGTCTTCAAGCATTGGTCAAAAATAATGCACCACATGCTGTCTGGACGGACTTTATGCTTCACAGAGCAGCTCTAGTGTCAAAAAATATGAGCGAGGAACTGAACAGCATTTTTACAAAAGTTATAAAAATTATTACTACATTAAGAACAGTTCTTTGAGAGCAATGTCCTATGGAAGCTAATTATACCTCACTTTTGTATTATTGTGAAGTTCGCTGGCTATCCCGTGCAAAATTGATTCAA
Source organism: Arctopsyche grandis (assembly GCF_051622035.1). Lineage (NCBI taxonomy): Eukaryota > Metazoa > Arthropoda > Insecta > Trichoptera > Hydropsychidae > Arctopsyche > Arctopsyche grandis. The sequence goes on from NC_135358.1 coordinate 18,885,366, forward strand.
AGGGTGTTTGAACTCAAAGAAGAAATAGCAACCTTTCTCGAAGAAAACCAACACGAAGAGGCACATTTGTGGACGAACGATAATTTTATTGTTAAGCTTGCATATTTGGTTGAAATTTTTGGAAAATTGTGCGGTTTAAATAAATCAATGCAGGGATCACAAATACCTGTTCAAAAAGACAAATTAAAAGCTTTCATTAAAAAGTTGAAGTTATGGAAATCAAATTTACAAAAGAATGAGTTGGATATGTTTTCACTTTCCAAAGATTTCTGGGCCACAGCCAATATTGAAGCAAGTAAAAATCTTTTTATCGACCACTTGAATGGTTTAGTGTTGCATTTTTCCAATTATTTCAAAGACCTTGATTTCTCAAAGTTTTTGTGGATACAGAATCCATTTAACTACAATGAAGAAGACGAATTCGAGCTGACAACTACCGAAAAAGAAAAATTGATAGAATTATCATGCGATAGCTCAGTAAAACAAAAGTTTCAAAATGAAACCACAATTAAATTTTAGATGAATCTTAGTGGAGAGTATGAATCTTTGTATTGCAAAGCAATGCAAGTACTTCTATCGTTTGTAACGTTTTATTTATGCGAAACGGGCTTTTCGGCACTAGCTGCAATGAAAACCAAATATTAAGCCAGTTTAATAGTCGAAAAGGAGTTACGAGTGGCACTCTCCATATTGCCCCCAAGATTTGATAAACAACAACATCCTCCGCATAAAATATTGATGTGTTAGATGTAGTTTAATTAGTAATTTAATATAAAAATAAATATACGCGTTCGTATAAATTTATGTTATAGCTAGGGTTGCCATAATTGTAAAGCATTGATACGGGACATTTAAGTGCTACATAAATAAAATATGGAAAAGTAGGTAGGTAATAGTTTATTTTAAAAAATTAGTCTTTTTTAGACCAATCGTATTTTAACGATGATTAAACTTTTTTAATTAAATCGTTTTCCTCTATTACATGATGATAAAATTGGGCGCAAGTCATTTTAAAATTATACTGGCAAACCAAAATTGCCTCAACTGTCTCAACTGCCAGCTTATTTCTTTCGTCCGACCAATGTGTTGACATCAGGGAAAATATTCTCTCCACATTGGCATTGTGGGCTGGAATGGCAAATATATACTCACATAGTTTTATTAAACATGACTTCTGTTCAATAAATATGCTTGGTATCTCTAAAAAACTTCAGCCATTTCTCTTCCATACTCAATTTCAGCGTTGTCTCCCAATTTTCGTTGGTATTATGTTTATTTAAATAATCTTTTAAATATACGAACTGGTTGAAAAGAAGCTCATTGTTTCCAACATCGATGTTCCTTACTTGCAAATATTCAACGGTTCATTATATTTCCCCCCATTCAGGAACTTGCTTGAGAGTCATCCAATCGAAAGCATTACATTTTTTTAATGATTGGGACCACTTATCAATGCAGTGTTTAAGAAATCGACAGTCTGTTTTTGGAGAAAAGTTTAGGGAGAAAACGGGACAAATTGTAATACGGGATCGAGTAATGAAATACAGGAAATGTCCCGTATATACGGGACGTATGGCAACCCTAGTTAAAACATAGCAAAACCTTTTTATTATTCTGTCTATTGAAGTGTTCAGTATTTTTTTTAAATAAAGGTTAATTATTTAAAACGTGTCTAAATCATTATATCTATTAAAAAATAAAAGGTAGGGAGGCGCGGAAAAAAAAAGGGAAAAAAAAAGTTTTTTTTAGGGAGGCGCAGTAGCATAAAGTTTGGAAACCGCTGCCCTAGATTGAACCGCCCCTAGAAAAATATCCTGTGTGCGCACCTAACTAACGCCAATTGAAACAGTTAGTAATGACATGAACCCCTTCAAGGGTATAGAAGATAATCTTATTTTTAAACATTAAAATCCAAATACCCGTTGACTTTTATATAACGTTTTTATGACTTTTATATTGTCACGGATATTCCATTAGATCCGTCTTGTTGAAGCGTGTGGAATCTATTGTCGATTTGGGTATCACTTTTGATCCTCAGCTCACCTTTCACAACCATATCAAGAAAGTCGCTGACGTTTCCTTTCGTCGACTTGGATTTGTTTTGAGATATGCAAGATTATTCTCCAATCCTTTGTCTTCTCGCTTGCTTTTCAATTCGCTTGTGAGAAGTAAGCTAGAGTATAATGCGATTGTGTGGAATCCGCATGAAGCAAATTACTCTCTGATGATTGAGAAAGTGCAAAAAGCATTTCTTCGTTTCCTATATAGGAAAGAATATGGGTATTACCCATATCTCTACCCCACTCCTTTCCTTTTGGGCATGCTTGGGTATAATTCCCTTGAACTTCGGAGAAACTTCTCTTTAACTCGTTTCGTTCTCCTGCTCTTACGTGGTAATACGTCATGCCCGTTTTTGCTGGAGCAGTTGGGACTTTATGTCCCTAATCACTATGTGCGTGGTAGACATCATCATTTGCTGGCTGTACCTCCTGCCCGCACAGTCCTTTTTCGAATGGCTCCTATTCCAAGAGCTATTCGACTTCTTAATGAAATCGTTGCTGCCGAGACTGAATGTGATATTTTCCACCTTAGTGAGCGTAAATTGTCGGAAATTACTCTAACCCATTTATCTGGTAGTCTGCGCTCATCATTGTTTTCATGATTGATTGTGATTTATGAGTGAAATTTTGATTAACTCTCTTCCATTTGGGCCTTACAGGGATGTTTTGTATTTGTAGTTGTTTCTTACATATTTATTGAAACTGGCTGTAGGTGCAAGGCATTCCTTATGCTATATTTTATTTGATATTTTTACTTTATCTGTTATCATTAAATGCTATTTTTTATGTTTATGTATGGATGTATTTATGTTTATGTTTAATTGTTATTTTTTTTTTTGTGTTATATTTTTTGACCATTGTGGCGCTTTAGGAATTCCTGTTATGCCACAATGGTCTGTTTAGAATAAATAAATAAATAAATAAATAAATTGAAGAATAACCAACGAATGTAACAGTGAAAGGGAATATTTAATTTCAGTATTTAATAACTCGCATGCCAAAATAACATTGAGCCGATATTTCTCTACACAGAAATATAGATAAATAAAGCGTAGAAAGATATGACATATGTTGACATAAGTAGGTGACGTTGCATGTTGTTACGGCCAAAATCAGAAAAAGGAATCATCTGTCGAGTATCGATCGATATTAGTGACGTGCGGCTGTCAAGCCGTTCGGCTGTTGTGGGTGTTTCTTGGCTATTGGTTGACTGATTGTTTTCACTTCTCTTGGCTCCGAACTTCAAGTCGTCTTCGTCATCATGTCGACCATCTCAGAGCCCATCCTCAACATTCTGGTGGTGGGCTTTCACCACAAAAAGGGCTGCCAGGTTATGTCACCAATCAATAACATACACTTAACGTAAATGAGACAAATTCATAATCAATTTTGACACGTTTACAACACATTTGTACTATGTGTATTTTTTAATGGATCACAAGGTCATTAAACAAACTTATAATAACATTTTGTATCTTTATTTAACAGATTGAGTATTGCTATCCAGAATTAATACCAGGGTCGCCAAATGAGTTACCCCCTGCTTGGAGACATCTTCCAGCTCTAGCTTTACCTGATGGATCTCACAATTTTCATAGTGATACGATTTTCTTTCATTTGCCTGGATTAACTCAGCCGGCGCACACGGTATACGCAATCTCTTGTTTCCGACAAATTCCAATCGAGGTTAGTATTACTTTATCAAATATCAATGTAAAAAAACCGGTATATAAACATATGCAAGTTCTAATAGAAAAAGTAAATATGTTTTGTAAATCATTTCAGCAAGTGTCTCAACGCACGTCTGATATGACTCGTAGTTCCGTTCAGAAAAGCGTATGTGTTATATCAAAAGAACCTCTTTATGGACATTTAGCCATAAAACTTGAATTAGTGGTACGAGCTTGGTTTAGAAGAGGAGATTTTTCCTGTACTCGAATTCTTGAAGACGCCTATAGGCACTTAAATGGCTGCCCAACCCTCAAGGAACAAATATTTGAAGGTAAAATTTCATAAACATTATTACAGATGAAAATTACAAAATAACATCGATTAATTTATGTTTTAGGTTTATCGGTATTAAATCTCGTTGAGACATGGCGACATAAATCAGTGCTGATCTTCAAACTTGTATTGCTTCAAAGAAAAGTCGTCTTACATGGATCACCAGCAGGACCAGTCAGTGCCTTTCTCTTAACTCTACTATCCCTCTTCCCAGAATGTATCCAAAATGGTCTTAAAAAATCAGCAAATATTGTGTAGGTTTTTTATATTATACATTATCTATGATCATTTATTTTTAAGTATATAAATATTTTTTTGTTATTTTATAGATTATCTCGTCCAATGTCTCCAACTCCTCCCGCTGATCTCAACAAAATAACATTGTGCAATGCTCAAGAAAAAATAAATAACGATACCCAAGATCACGTTAACTCCTTTGACATTGATCAACCATTTGATTTTAAAGATAGATCATTAGATAACAATGAATTACTTTCTAACAGCATTGATTCTGATAAGTTAGATAAGACAGATTATATTTTTAATGACAACATTGATATCGGAGAAAGAGAAAAATGTCACAGTGTAGGTGAAAAATATAAAAGTGTTAAAACATTGCCAGAGTCTCATTCTACACCTTCGATGGTGAGAGACATGAGTGTCAACGGTCTTACTAATTTAGCTGCAAGTGTTGAATTCATAGAATGTGGCCTACCACTGAATTTGTTTTCTGAAGGATATTTATGTTTACCTTACTTATCTCTACAATATATGGATCTCTTATCTGACCCTGCTGTGAAAGGGTTTTTAATTGGGGCGTCAAATGTGCTTTTTAAACAAAAACGTCAATTGTTTGACGTGCTAGTGGAATCTTCAGATTTGCGTATTGAGACGGCCGACTTCAATCTCAGACGACAACTACAATTGTCCACAGAAGATTTAAGATTCGCTGATCATTTAGTTAGACATGGAAGTCTTCAAGGCGATGAATGGATTCGTGATCAGTTTTATGGATATTTACTTTGTATGCTGAGAACTTCTTTATTACCCGGTTTGCATAATGCTCCAATCTTACTTTTGCATTAAATTAATTTTTAAACTGCTTTTTAACTATGAATATTTAATTCAGAGGGAAGTCGTGAAATAGATCATTTCAATGCATACTTCATATCTGCCCTTAAAATGACAGATGCATATAAAGAATGGCTTGTTGAAGTTGAAAGAGAAGTAACTGATATGTTTACAAACATGCCACCGGGACATCCTTTCGCTGGTCAATTATCTGTTACAGATATGAAGTTAAGACTAGCTCAGTACGTTTTTTTATTATAATCATGTTTTGTTGTATTATAGTTTTGAATTTTAATATTGTACTTAATTAATATCTGTCAATTTATAGCACAATGTCAAGTACTGAAAGTGGAAGAAAAATGACACAAGCTGTTGTTAACACAGGACGTGCTGTGGCTTCAACATCTCGTGTAGTTGGAGGCGCATTATCACAAGCAAAAGGTGCCTTATCTGTATGGTGGAGTACCCTCACAACACCAAGTCCTCAAGCAGAAAATGCACCTGCAGCAGAAGCAGACTTTGAAGTTCTAGAATCCTCAACAAAAGATGTTAAACCTACTACTAATAATGTGGAAAACTATTGTGATAATGTGTTGATTAAAAAAGATAATAGTGGAATTTTTGTGAAAGTCGATCCTCAAGAAGTAATAAATAATATTTCGAATTATTCAGAAATGGATAAAAACCCTGACACTGGCAAGCTCAACAGTATCGGTAATGTAATTGATCAAAATTATACTAATTCTGACCTTACGAATGAGTAAAAAATTCTAAGTATTTGGATGTGTGACTGCAAATGAATGCAAACTCTGTTGTGTATTATATTTTTTTTAATAATCACTGAACTAAAATAGTCTAAATGTATTAAAAAGTCACTTGTCGATTAGGTTAATTCCTGTTATGTGATAAATATTTTAATGATTCAAGCACAAGCACATACATACACATACATATATATTTTTATCTCAAACCTCATGGTTTCCGAACATTGATAATATAACTACATATATATGTACATATTCATAATCGAAGTACATAATTATTTTGAAATTGATTTTATATGACGTAAACAACCAAATGTAAATATCAATTAATCAATAATAACAAATGATGCGAAAAATATTGTAAAATCAATCATAATTTTCCTCAAAACAAGAATTTACTAACAATATTATAATTTTTAAGTAGCAGTTAAAGTTTTTTTAGCATTCCTTATTTTTATAAATATTTTATAAAATTACAGAGTTTTTAAAAGAAACTTCTGATAATGGAGCTTCTAGGAAGTTTATGGCTGTATCATATATAAGTACTTTAACTTTATTTCGAATTGATTTTATTCGTCATATTTAGTATCAAAGAGTATCAAATCTTCAAAATATTGATGCTGTTCCATTTATTTTTCTTTTTCTAAAAATGTCATTCGTTCAAACTATAATGCATATGTATTTAGAATTAAAATTGTGTATGACAATACATTGAAAATATTCTATTATATACCTAGTTATGTTGTTTTTAAGAGAAGAATGCAATTTTTTTCTTGCCAGATAATATCAATTTTATAAATGTTATTATTTTGATTTTGTTATTTTTTTTAGAGATTTTAAAGCAATGGTACAAATAAAAAAAGTATCTTTGTTTTTTATGATCATATTCACATTTTGAGAATTATTTATTTATACTATCTAATACTCGTTTTTATTTATATTTATACATATATGTGATTATTGAAAAAAAAACAATAAAAATATTATTTATAAAACTTATTTTTTGTGAATCTTTCGTGCATTAAATATGAAGAATGTCTTTGATTACATACAAATTCAAATTAGAAATTTACATTGCTCTTGTTTGGAAAACATCAAATACATATAAGCAAGTGTGTGTGCTTTGTGATAGAGGATGTGTTAATTGTGTTATTAATTTAATTAATCCTAGGCTCTAAATTGCAATTGCGAAATACATATTGGCTAGTAAAAAATTATGTTCGCTTTGATTCAAATTAAAGATAAAAATATATTTTGTAATCTGAAACAGTATTCATTTCTTAAAATTGAAGAAGTATAAACTAAATGAAATTTCTTATCTAAAATTTGAGTGGTCATCATGTCATTGAAAATTTCATTAGACTTCTTTGAGAGCCCACTGTCTATAATTCATTTACTAAATTAATTGTGTTGTTTCACCTTTGTGACGGGAGATAGATATTCCTAAAATATAGATAATTTTTTTATGAAAAATACTTACTGAAGTCATCGATTTTGAACATAATATTTCTTTTCTGGCATACAAACACAATTTATCTACCTAGAATAAAATTTTAGCGTTTACTAACAATGTTCAAAAGGGAAGACCGATAATGTTTCATATGTATTTTTATTTCACGTTTACTGGTCATTGGGGGCTTGAAATAAAAGATTACATATGTATATACGTGGCTAGATAATTGTATTATTGGAAACAAAAACAAAAGAAAGTGCAAACACAAAACAGTTTCTAATACTACATATATTCATTATGTAACAAACTTCACCTGTTTCATCATAGGCGCATACTTTAACTTAAGTTTTTTAAAGATAACTGATTTTAAAAATATTTTTTAATTTAATTTAATGATCACATATAGGTTTTTCTACTTATATGGACGATTAACATACTTATTCCTCAATAGCACATTTCATATATTACTCTAACAGTGCTACCATCCTAACACGTGTCACATTTTTATTTATTTTATTTTTTATTTTACATATATACCAGGAAGGCCTTACAGGTAAATCCCAATGCGCCTTCCTGGCCAATTACAAATACAAATGCAGCATTTTTTTATTATAAGTCGTTGAATTGCGAGACACTGAAAAAACTCGCAAATTAACGAGACATCTATGAATTGTACATAAATTTTTATTGTACATCCATCAAATTTCAAATAGTGGTGACATAGTAGGTAGGAAGGATTTTTAGCCAATTTTTTTTCCGGGAACCGTTTCAACAATGAAATCAGAGAAAATTGGCAAACTCTGATAGGAAACAATCAACCTGGAGTCACAAATCCAGGTCTGACCAACAGCATACTCTGAAAAATTCATTTTCATTCAGGGATAGAACCCGGCACCTTCTTGACGGTAAGCAGAAGCTTAACGTCCGAGCTATGCTGCTGCTACATAAACAGCTGCATCAAAATAAATGTAATTCATCTCCCCTATAAGTTCTAAAGTAGGTATATAGCGTAAGTTTTAATTTTGAAAACCATCACTCGACTATTATATTTTATTTTGTTTTTATGCTGTTTTGTCTGATAATTGGATATTTTAATTTAACGACAACAGCATAAAATAAAATCATCCATTATTATTTATTTTATAGATACATGTTTATTCTTTTTCAAACACCAAATTAGTTATTCTATAATCTTAATTTATCGTACAATATCTTCTTTTCGAGGTTTCTTATGATATAAATGACATATTAGGGCTTTTGTTGTGTTAACCAATTTATAGAATTTAGCAATTATTGGTTTTTACAAACTTTTTTTTCTGATACGATCTATCTTAATTATTTTTAAAATTCATCTTAATCCATTTTCATTTTAAATCTATTAATAATATTAAGTACAACTTAACTTTCCGTAATTTGTAACTATATTTATAGACTCACTCAGTTTATAATACAGTTACATCATCGTCATCATAAAAATTATATCATCACTAGCTGAACCCTGCATGCGTTGCAATGCCACAATAACGCATGCAATTCCTGTTCCCGTCCTTGTTCCCGTTCCTTTCCCGTTCCCTTTCCCATTTTTCGGAACAACGCAGGCAGCGAACACCCTGGTTGCGACGCGAAAACATTTGAAATTATAGCGAATGACACTCATTCCCGTTTTTCCCGTTTCCGTTCCCATTTTTTTTTTCACAGTAATCTTCCCGGACATGCATACAACAAATCCTGAAAGTTCCATCGTAATCGCTTCAGTGGCTTAGGAGCCTATTTGAGACACACACACAGACATTAATTTTTATAAACATATAGATTATTTAGAGCCGTTCAACGTACACTGTTGGATGAAGGCCACTCCAACACACTTTCGTTTGTTTCTATTTTGCGCAACTCCCACCCATCTCATGTCGTAAAATTTTCTGATTTGTCCAACCCCCTTTTTGTGGTCTTCTTTTCACCCTTTTAAATTCTCTCAAGTACCATTCCAAAACGTATCCACTGTTTTTCCATTCTTATAGCTACGTCACTCGCTCATTGCCAGTTTAATCATTGAAAAAGTTTAATATACAATACATATAAATAATTGATCATCACTATGCCCCGCCATTAAATAATCAGTTCCAAACTAAACGAAAAAGTCCCTTTGAATAAAAAATAATCACTAATATGAGCCTCGGTCTAGTTTCAAAACATTATATTTAATTTTATAGATTTTTATTGTTCATATACATGTTCAGAACACATTTCAAGTCTAAAACTTTTTAATAGCTAACGATCTAACCATCAATACAGATCATGATTCTATTATCGCGAAATTTCAAAACAACGCGGATTCGCGACTGATTATCACGATACTGACCTATTACACCATCAATACACCGGATCGCAATACGCGTGATAATATTGGTAGTGTAATATTCCCCAATCTATTTTTCATGCTGCTATTTATGATATTATTTTATTTTATCATAATAGAAAAAAAAAACTTAAAAGCGTGTCTAAAATTAAAATAATATATGTATTTATATATTCCGTCATTTAGAGGATTTCGCGGGGATAGAGTTTTGAGAGCGAAATTGAAGTGATATGTGATTTGGCCTAAAGTGAAGAAAAACACGGTCGGAAAAGAGAGGGACGCGGGGCGAGTGCAGTGTGGTGTGTAGTGTGCAGTGTGGAGTTGGCGAACGTGTTTGTTGTGGGCAGTGCGCATGCGCGCGCGCGCCGCTAATTGACGTTGATGTGAGTGTTGTGTCGGCGTGTCGTGATCGGCTCCTGGCTCGCGTCGGACAGTGCGAGTGCGAGTGCGGGAGATCGCCGGAACGGAACCGGCAGTGGGAACGGAAACGGGAACGGGAACGGGACCGGGAACGGGAACGAGAACGAGAGCGGGAATGGCGAGCGGCTAGCGGGCAGTGGCCGGCGACCCGGGAAGAGCGGAGAGCGGAGGCGAGGAGAGGCGAGCAGAGGAGAGGAGAGGCGAGAAGAGACGGCCGCCGCAGTGGCTCGCGCTCCAGCCGCCGGCCGCGCGCCCAACCCGCACAGGGGCGCGCCAACTCCCGTGGCCGTGGTCGTGGCCGTCGCGCCGCCGCCGCCGCCGCCGCCGCCCCACTCGTCCAGAGTCATTGCTGCCGCCCCTTCCCGCCCGCCCCCGCCGCCCCCCAACCCGCCCAACGCCGCCGCCCCCTCATCGATCGGCGGACAGCGCCGCGCCCGCAGACCAGGTACACTCCACTCCACTGCATTCACCTACACCCGACCACTGACCAGTGACAGCTCCGACTTTGAGGTTATGTCCCCGCCCCACACCCCACAACCCACCCGCTCACCTCTCGCCCCTCGCCTATGTGCCGCGCGCGAAAAAAATGGCCGTCTGCGATCCCGTTCCTCCTACGATAGTGTCGTGTCGTGTCGTGTCGTGTCGCTCGCCCGTCCGCCGCCTTATCGACGCCGCTATTTTCAATCCGGCGACTTGTTTTTCCGGCCCGATAAAGCGCAGATAAAACCCTAACTAAGCAAATCGCAAATCGCAAATCGCAAATCCGCCACTCTTCACTGTAAACATTCTCTTCTTTTGTGCGAAATAGTGAAAACGAGCGCTCGTCTACTCTCGTAGTGTTGGTCCGCCATTCGAAGAGAGCAGAGCAGAGCAGAGCAGGTATTGACGTGCGCGCTTCCTTTGTGACCCGCCCTCCGCGCCCCCGTGCCCTCTCCTCCCCTCCCCTCCGAGGAGTTGGCACGTGTCCTTTTGACGAGAGTCGACAGTCGACAGTCGAGACCCAAAACCGTGCATGTCCGTCCGCTGACAGACACGACACGCCCTGCCCTGCCACCGGCTTCCTAACACCGACCAGCTACGTGCATACTCTCGCCTTGGACACGATCACGAGCACTCGATGAAACGGTCCAACTACCGTTTCGTCGAATCTCCTCAATTTCTTCTAATCCATTACTTGGTGCGTTTTTCGACGACGCCGTCTCTTGGTTCGTGCGAAAACTGTGACCCGCTCGCGTCGACGCGATGACGTCTCGGTTCCCTTCGACGGAATCTTCTCAGATCGTGTTATTGATTGTCGACGGTATCCGTTTCCTCTCCATCCAAGTACACGTTCCGGAATGCGCCGCGGATAAAACTTATCGAGAAGCCAGTACTTCATCTAAATTGCATGCATTTTTTTTTTTTATTACCATTTTGTATGTCAGCTGTCATTCAATCGGCTCGCTTTTCAAAAACAGTCTACTCCCATAACGCGCTGTGTCGGTTCGACGAAATTTTATAATAAAAACATGCTACTTTAATTCACAGATCTAGCGCTGTACGAGAGAGTCGACTGTATTTTCATTGCTATTTTTAATTTTATGTAAATAAACAATCCTATATGATTTTTAGGATGTTATACATATACATGTAAACACTTTTTCCTACAATGAAGCGAAATTCCGTGTGACTCGAATTATGCTGCAGTCGAAGTGTTATAATATATTTACTCGAAAGAAGTATGGAACTGTATATGCTTGGCATAATGAGGAAAGACAGGTAACGGAATACGTGAGTGAGAAGAGATTGAAATGGGCGAGCCGCGTGACTAGAAGAATGGACGAAGGGTGGATAAAAGAAGCATTAGAATGGTACCCTAGAGAATCCAAAGGGGTAAAAAGAAGACCGCAGGGAATATGGGTGGACGAAATTAGGAAAATGTGTGGGGTAAGATGGATGATAGTTGCGCAAAACAGATGAGTGGAAGCGTTTTGGAGAGGGCTTCATCCAGCAGTGAATGGTGAATGATAATGATGACTGCTTTTCGTGAAACGTCACATGAAGTCGAAAAGTCACATTTTTGTTTTTAACACATTCTTAGGGTTATCGCGATATGAAATATTTTCCGTCGTTCGTAATAGTAAGTAATATTATCGCATTGATTCCTAAAGCAATAGATAAAATATCTGAACTGTCAAAAGAGAATATATATGTATGTTACTTGAGGCGAAACTATATTTTCGCCTGTAGAAACAACGTCTACTAGTTGATTTATATTCGAATATGAATTATATTAAAACACCAGATAAAATATACAACCTGCAATACACTTTGACAGTGACATGTATAACTATAGAATGAAGCATTAGTAAGAAAACAGTGCTCAAATAAGCCATTTATATCTTATGGAACCTATTTTGTAAATGTATAAAAAACGAGTTACTGATTTCAAATGTTTATTTTCTTAATTGTTGTTTTTTTTTTTTTAGATTTTAAGTGAATAACAAATCATTGTGCATCCATAGAATTACACTACGCAGCACTTTTCGATATTGTGAATTATCGAAATTTTATTCTCCATACAGAAAAAAATTTACTTCAAATCGCTGGAAATGCTAGAAAGAGTTCTCGTAGTTTTAAAATGAAAGTGTCTTCGTTGTGTTTGTAAAATCGATAAATCGCTTTAATATTGGCACGCTATTTCGGAGTGTACTTGTGTCGAATAAAATAAAATATTTGCTGAAACCAGAAAATGACTAGCCTACAGTAGGGTAGATCGTGATCGATCGGCAGATTGCGCAAACAAAGTAAACACCCCCTATAAATAGTCTGCACTTAATATTACAGCTAACGACTAGTATTGCAAAATACGACTAGACATTTTTATATTATCCTAGCCTAATTTAATCGAATTTTTGCATTGTTATTATAATGAAATCGGTTTCGCACTATTCATAAAGCTGCGTACGTTGATGGTTGATCGCCATCACAAAAAGTTATAATTTGTACTGTGTGTTGTGTTTTTTGGCTGTGAAAGGATATGATAAGCTGTTCAAATTTGCAGTGTTCTCGTAATTTGGCGCACAGCTGTTCTCTCATATATCGCTTCTGTTCCAAATTACGAGTGCAAAAATCTGTCTGCGTTTAAATTTTCATAATTGTTTCAATTTAATTAAAATTAAATCGTTCGCTTGTCAAACGATCTGTCATGTTTTCCTTTTAGCGATGAGAGTATTAATGTATTTAAACAATTAATCATATGGCGAAACTGGCATTTTTCATTGCTTGTCAAAATTTGCGTAATTTTTCATTTGATTGTATTTTTATTTCGATTTCAGATGCAAAATCCTCTGCTCAGTTCCCAACGCGACATATTATCTGTCAGAACAAATAATTACTTCAATTTTATAATTTTATTTCAATTTTTTCACGTTCTAAAAGTTTACCATTGTTAAAATTGGGCTTGTTGAATGAATTCTTGAAGTTGTCGTATTCTATTTTGCAGCATTCGTGTCAATCGTTTATTTGCTTGTATGTACATATTACTTTTGTAAATTTCGTATGCATAATTAGTGTTACGTGTATTGGAAAACATCGATTTTCACGGATTTTACGCTCTTGCAAATTCCGAATTTCATTTGTTTATCTCTTACATGTTTGTTATTTCGCAATGTCCTAAAACAGTATAAATCTCACTGTATTTTTTTATTAATTTCATATTATGTTTCGTCCAAAACACATTTGTTTTAAGAACCAAACAAGATATTTTCTTAATAATCCTTAATCTTTACCGCAGAATCATACGGCACGACTTGTCGAGGTAGACTCCGTCTGTGAATGGGCGTTTCTTCGTGTCATTGTTAATTCGTACGATCCTATTATTTCTACAGGTTTCTCCTACATTTTTTCTACAGGTTTCTCCTAAATTCAGGGGCTGATTTTTGATCTGGGTGCCATAGCATAGATAAGGCATGCTAGCATTGTTTTACATGCGCAAAACCTCTTGTGTGGCTGCGCCTTAAAAGCGCAAATGGTCTGCTATGTGTGGAACTTTGGGCTTCTCATGAAATGTCCGAGTTATGTGTGGAGCTTTGGGCTTCTCATGAAATTTCCGAGTTGTGTGATGATTAATTGGTTTCAATATAACCAGTGGTGTAGTTCTAAATAAAAAAGTACCATGGTGGTATTTAATTTTTACGACCCCTCACCCCCCCCCCCCCCCGATTTTTTGTTACTTAAAAAATATATATCCTAATATTGTTTTACAAATTTTTAATAAAAAAAAATCAATTGCTAATTATCTTGAAAAGTCAATCAAAATGGTCCGAGATTTGATTTCGGCATCAGTCAAAGTATCTATATTTTTTCAATGGATTGTTGTTGGGATGTTTTTAAAAAAAATTCTGCATTAAATGTTAAGACGAAAGTCTGCTCACAATATTTGGTATACAAAATTTTATATGAAATACTAGCTGCACCCGGCATGCGTTGCAATGCCACAATAACGCATGCAGTTCCCGTTACCATTTGTCGGAAAAACGCATATGAAATTATTGCGTTGCAATGACACTCGTTTCCGTTCCCGTTTTTCAACGATTTTTTTTTCACAGTCAGCTTCCCGGACTGCATACAACAAATCCTGAAAGTTACGTCGTAATCGGTTCAGTGGTTTAATAGCCTATTCGAGACACATTGACAGACAGATTCATTTTTACATACCTCTTCTTATTATATATAAGCAAAAATATTTTTTAATTGTACTCGAAAAACATTTTTTTTTATATCAAAGTACCAGGGCGGCGACCTGGCCCGACTACACCGCCGAACATTTTTCTCTTTCTGTACTCATATTTCACAAGCGAGATGGATGAATGAAATTAGAAAAAAATGTTTGGATAAGTTGGATGAGAGTTGCTCAAAACAGATACGATGGAAGCGTATCCAACTGTAGATTGTGAATGGGCTTTTTTTGGCAATGTTGCCATTCGAAAAGTCTACTTATTATTTTGCATTATAGTCTATTGAAATTACATTCCAGATGTGTTCCACAATGTCGTCCCGGAGTTCGTTCATTCATGTACATATATCCATCGAACATCATCTGATCAGTTAGTGGTGTCGCATGCGGTGCAAACGTAGTCAAACGCGTTGATTTCGTCGCATCAAATGGTGGACTTAAGTATGTAGGTGTATTGTTGTCCGTAGCCGCGTCACGGGGCCACGGATACAGAGACGAACTTCGATCGACATAATGCCATCGCCACAACGAGCACATCCGACACTATGGCTACCTGCGCACGCGCATATCACACCATCACAAATAAGAAAGTCTCGTGTACATGTATACCTACGTATTTATAATATGCTCGTGTGTTGTTCGCTTCTAATGCACCCTCCTCGAGATTCGTAATCGTGAATGTTCCCGAATGACGTTCTTCGTCGGTAACAGCTGTTACTCGCCATCGACTATGCTCGGTACGTACATACATACGTTCGGTTCGGTTCGGTTCACCTTTCTTCAAATTTTTACCCACGCATGTAAATGGAGTGTTTGTGCATGGGTAGGATCCACCCTTCGTATTTGTTTTTTTTTTGTCGTTGGTTGGGGTCTACGATTTTGTCGACAGGATGAAATTCGCCTGATACGGTTTTGCTCGCGGGCTCAAACTTTTAAAATGGTTGTTCTGTTAGTTGGTGAGTTCAATCTCGTATAGCTACTCCCCTATTGTTAATTTGGACGGTGGTTTTTTTTTTAGTGTGTCCTTTTTATTAGTTGTTTTTCTTAACTTTTTATCCCTAATGGGCGCATCGAGTGTTCATACTTAAACTAACATCAGGGCTGTGGAGTCGCGAGTCGTAAAAAATCAACCGACTCCGACTCTCTTTTTTTTTAATATTTTCTTTAATTTCATTGAAGTAAATCCAGTAATAAATTTTATTTAATGATTTCTTTATAAAAATCATGAATTACATCTTCTCATATATAATTTCGTAAGAGACTTTATATGAATTTATGTTTGTTTGGGTCGTAGATTCCGCGACGTTCAATTTAATAAATAAACAAATGAATATAAAACTATTCAAATAAATTTAATAAAATGTTTACTATTGGATTGGCCATGTTTAAGCGGTTTACATTACAAATACCGAACAAAGCCGGTATTTGTAATATAAACGTATTTTGGTGTTGTGGCCAAGACCGATTGTTTCATACTTTTTACAAACCTCTTTTACGTTTCATTACATACCTCCTTTACGTTTCACTTACGATTACAATTCAGGAAAAAGTTTGTCTCTTATCCGATCGTTTTCATACTTTGCCATATTGCTCATTTTGGTCATCAATATAAGTAAATGGATCCTCCGCCATTACGATGGTGCAAAAATATCTTGTAAGACGCGTTTGATATCTGCCCGGCGAGATAGTCGTTGACGTTTATCCATCGTTTGTTTATTAGTTTTGAACATAGATGGCGGTAGTAAAATAAAATTATTGTTTTTATTCAAAATAATAATTTTATATACAAATTATAGAAGAGGTATGTTTTTAAAAAACTATATTTTATTACTTAGCTTGCAAACGATTTGGTCGTGTGAAGAAGTTTGGGTTCTTATCCGATCGTTTTCAAACTTTGTCATTTGAAATATAATTTAAGTGGAAATGACGTCCGCCATTACCATGGTGAAAAATAATCGTAATGGACACGTTTGAAAATACTGCATCTTCTTTCACGGTGACGTCTATCGTCCACTTGTTTCGCCCCCCTCTTGCTATGGCAGATTGAGCACTTCACCATACTCATGCTCAAAACTTAAGGGAGAGAATTGGTGATTTCTTAATCAGGTTTTTTATATATTGTCTTAAATTTATAAAAAAAAATATAGAAGAGGTTAGTTTTTTAAAAACATTTTTTTTGTTATTTAAATTGATTTGTTTGTGTATACCTATTTCATCATCATTATCATCATCTACAGCCGCTCACCATCCACTGCTGGATGAAAGTCGCCCAACACGCTTCCACTCGTCTCTGTTTTGCTTAACTCATCCATTTCACCCCACACATTTTCCTGTACCTATTTAATTACCAATAATTCAATAAATTGGGCTACATGTAAATTTTTAGTGATATAATTTTTATTACTAACAATTTTATACTTTGGCTTTCTTGCGTCGATCTTACTAAAATTGTTTAAGTTGGAGTCGGTAAATTTTGAAGCGTCTCCGCAGCCCTGATACAAATACACAGCAGTTACGTGAATAACCTCCGAGTGTCGCAAACAGTTTTGTAAAGTGACAGTATCGACGTTACATTGAAGAATATTAATAAAAATCGAAAACGCATTTCTCAAATAATTTAAGTGTGTATACTCGATGTTCAGATGCGCCTGTATAACCAATCAGTAACCCCTAATTTCTATTTTTCGTCTATGCCAAACTTTCAGAGTTGTGTTATGTTTATATTTGGCATTATTCGTATATTCCCGCCATCTAAAATTATGTTTTGGAATGAATTCATATTGTTAATTTGCAAGTCATTTTGAAGGGTATTCAACTGCATATTAAAACTCTTTTTTATTTGTTTTAGTCGTTTTATTTTCACTAACGAGGCTATAAATGTCTAATCTAATAGAAAATATTCAAGGTATTTTGGCGAATCTTTATTGATAGTGGAAAAATATTATCTTGGTATTTTTGATTAAATAATATTATACATGCATGTATATGTATGTATGTAGGTATTGTCTTCTCTCATAAGTTTTATTCACGATGATTTAATAATGAACTATCGACAAAAATATTTTAATTGTTTTTTTTGGTTCTAATGGTTCTAAAATTGTATTTGAAATTGACAAATTCGTATTTTGGAGAAACTAATATGTTTATTTGAAAATGTTGCTTGCGAATCGTCAATAATAATAATCTTTTATATTCAATTGATTTTATTTTTTTTAGGTTTCGATGGGAAACAGGCAAGAGCCGAAGGTATGACGGAAAGGCACTCATTCTCCGGTGGCGGTAAGTCAAATTCATTTCCTTATCTATTAATTTTAAGAACGATTATTACTCGTACGTGTCGCAAAACTAAAACAAAGACTTGACGATACATGCATACACAACATACATACATATTGAAACGTATACGTGCATACATACACCGATGTACGCAAACGTTAGCACACGCGCTTATACACAAATCGAGATTATTGATTTCTAAAATACGTTTTGACCCTTTCTTTCATCGGGATGTTTCCACCGCGCGTATTAGAAAACGTCAAAAATTAGGTCGAATAATCAGCGAGACTGCAATAATTCCGACCACCGTACAAGCACAATGACAGTTTTATGCAAAGACGGTGAGATTCTCCGCGTTTTAGAAAGTCGATTGTATATTATCGAACATTTTTTATACACACACATACATTTTCTCGTGTCTCCTTCAGTTTTTGATATATTTTTAGAATCAGTTCCGTTCAAATATTTAGGACAACCTCTGACCTTTGGGTGTACATATATTCTATGTACGTCGTCGTCGTCTCGTCAGTGATGAGCTGAATCGATCGATCTTTCCTACCAGTTTGTTTTCGACTGAAGTACTTACATAGTGAGTGCACTTTTGGTATATGTGTGTGTGTTCGTTGCAGCGGCGCAATGGGGCTATTTTCGCCAGCGGCTCACAATATGTGGCTCGCTCGCTCATTAGGCCCGCCGCCACTTTATCGATGCGAATCGCTCACCTACTTCCAACACTAGCGTAAACCGTGAAACGGTCGATCGATATGTTTCACTCTTTCTTCTTCGTTCGTTCGCTTCACGTTACCGTTTTTCCCATCGGGCAATCGCACAGAACGTGCCATTACGTCGCCCAGACTCAAATTCTCCTTTGCCGCTTTGCTCGTCTAGCTAATTGTCGCTGTGTGTGTGTGCTCGTTAGAATTTTGCCCGTTGAACAATCTGCGGATCGTCTTTTCTGTATAAACCTACTCTACCCGTATTTAGGTCTTTTCATTCGCCAGGTATAAATATCGTTTGGGGGGCTGTCGGCAATTATACACTTCGATTGCTGTACGTCTTGATAAGTTTTGGAAATGGTTGTGTCAACTTTATATATGGACTCGGCAACACCTGTCGTATAAAAATTGAAGACCATACAAGTCTCGCTAACTCGAAAATATCGAATTAATCGTTTTATCGTTTTTGCTGACACTTACTTTATAACAATGACAATCTTATTACTTTTGTACAGCGGCTTAAATTTGTAATCATAGATAGGACTCGAAATGGAAATTTTCACGAATGGAAGCGCTTCATAATTTTCAAAGCATGATTTTGATTTTTTTTTATTGTATTATAAATTAATAAATTATATGTATACAGAACAGCGCCGGGAATATAAATTTTACCACTGAGACAAAAGGAAAAATTTGCATCCCATATGGAATTTTATTTTTTGATTTTCAATAAATATTTCTTTAGCAAAAATAATACTCGAGGTAGAGCTAAATCTTAATTTAATGGGGGAGGGGAGGGGGTTATAGTTTATTTGTATTTTTAAATCATTACATTATAAAATGTTTAATATGAGATGTAAAAAAGTAATACATGGAATCATAAAACCTACTGCTTTGATCTTGCTAAAATCACAATAATAGTTTAGATAGTTTTCGGCTACAGATGCATAGATGCCTTTAGCGGAATTGTAATGTAAGGCGTTTTACTTGCAGTCAACAATTATGATTCCCGAGTGTTATAAATAGTCACCGGAGCCTGAGGGGGCCGTGTATTGTTCAAAGGTTGTAAATGCATTGTTAAAGGTTTGCCGAACAATGGATAGCACTGTGACTATCTAATTCTAAAATGTAAAAGGTAATATTTTTTTACATTATGAGTCATAATTTATAACTTATAAATTTTGACTCATAATGTAAAAAAATATTACCTTTTACATTTTACAATTAATATTATTTTCGGCAATTATTATTGATTTTTTTTTTTCAAAATTTACTAAAGGATTCGGAAATTTTGAATTTTTCACGAGAGGGAGCGCTACGTTTCTGAATTTTTCCCGTTCATTTCGATCCCTGATCATAGATTACATATAAATAATCCAAATTAAAAAGCTGCGTAGCTAAAACAGTACTACATATATGACCATTTCTTTTAATTACTAACGTAAATCCACCAGAATGCTTGATATTATTTAATGTAGAATGAATCAAAATTTAATGTAGGAATCCATAAATTCGAATCTTGTACCCGTAATATGTACATTGAGCGTGTATTTTCCAATGACTCGTTTTTTTATACTTTATTTAATAGATCAATAGATTAAAGTATTATGTTCGTGAAAGATTTTTTAGTACTTTTAGTATTTCAACAGGATTTCAATATTTCGAATTGTTAAAATACTGAATATTCGAGTTTAAAATAATGTCTCAAATCGAGAGGGACCAAAAACATTCATTCCATCCCCTGACTGATCTATGTAATTACATACGTTTTTATTATTCTCCAGTTCAAGTGAACACTGATTTTCCACCATCGTGATATTCTAAATTCGTATATTCAACATTTATACAATTCGAAATATTTATTTTGACAGCTTACCATTTCAACAGCCTTATTCAGTAACCGGCTACCTGTGCCACCGTATGGTGCTCGAGATCGTTTAAGGTGGCACTCCAAGTTTATCTAACTACTTATCTTCAATAATTACAGACATTTTTAGTTCGTCCATTATGAAATTCATCATAATACTGAAACTAATTCTAAAATTTAATTTTGAAAAATAAATTACGAACCATAAAGATCAAAATTGTGTCACCTGTTAATGTATCATTGTATTTAAACAATCATACAGTACAATTTTTTTTTTGTTGGGATAATTAACAATTTATTAAATTACATAAATTGATAAAAGAACATAATTATTTTAAGAAAAACCATTAAGAATTTTCGCATATTATAAAAAAGCCTAGTTTGGCCAGGGCAATATCCTTTTGCAGCGGTGCAAGTTGCCAATGGACCGCATTGCTAACATTCGTAATATCTAAATAATAATAACTTTTTATTCCAGGCGATAGGGAGAATAGTGCAATCCCCAACGCCCATATAGATAATAACATTATTAAAAAATAATAATAATAATAATAAGAACAATCAATCAAACATGTCCTTGGTACATACACTTTTTATTATTTTTTTAATAAATTTTTTTCCCCATGACTGATATCAATGGTATTGAACTTGTATATAAAAAAATTAGAGATTATAAATTTTAAAAGCATATTCAAATATTGGTGACAGTGGATAGGGTAGGGTGGTTTTTACCAATTTGGTGTAAGAACCGTTTCAACAATGAAATCAGATAAATTAACAAACTCGATAGGAAGCGATCGACGAGTTACCAATATCCAAGTCTGACCAGCAGCACTACAGATTACATTCGGAATGAATTATTTTCAATCGAGGTTAACCCATGGGATCGAACCCGGTTAACCTCTCGGTGGTTAGCATTAACCACCACCGAGCAATGCAGCTGGCTTTTTAATTAGTCAGGGGGAGAATTTGGGTTCTTGCGGTTCATAGAAAATATTCAACGTTTATTCTTATTTCCATTGATTAGTTCTTATAATTACAATCAATATTATCGTTCCCTACTTGTTTATAAAATATTTTTTCTATATACCTATATAATATCAAAATCAATGTTTGTCTGCCTGTCTGTCACGTATGCTTTCCTATACCATTCAACCGATTGCGATGAAACTTACACGTTTATGAGTTATTTTGTGCATGCTCGCGATGGTTCATGTAAAAAAAATCGGCCAAAAACGGGAACGGGAAAACCGGAATGAGTGGCATTGTAACACAATAATTGCAAATGCGCCACCTGCGTTGTTAAGGTAAAATAAACAAACAATTGAATAATTTCAAATGTATTTTTCCGACTAATTTTCCTTACTGTAATTTAATTTGATTATTAAGTATTAATTTGAAACTGAAACATTCACTTATCGAAACACATCGAGAAGCACGTGCCAAAACGTTGAATAAGTCAGATTGTCACGACGTTAGCTCGGAAACAGGAACGGCAATTGCATGCGTTATTGTAGCATTGCAACGCATGCCGGGTTCAGCTAAAATAATAATTCATTGAAAAATATAAAGCAGTTGCCCAGTTCAGTTCCGCATCTGGGGGTGATAATATTTTCAATCATGCCCTAATTATCACCATCCGGCCCTTACATATTCAGTCGCACTAAGCGCATAACATAATCACGATTTGCATGAACAAGTATTGCGTTTTATGTGACTGCGACTGTATGCAACACTATCCTGACTATACAGAGATTTAGTTGTTTCGCCAAAATAACACATCCAAACAGTTCTTCGAGCTTAAAATATGCATCGTTATAGTATTGCGGCAAATATGAAACGATCATATGACCAATTCTCGCTGTCCGATTAGTTGGTGTAATTGACATATTCTAGTGTGGGTTTTATCAGGTGTCCTGGCATGACGGAATGCGTGTAGAGATACGGTCCGCCACTTGCCCGTGTATTGATTTGTTCTCCCATTTACCCAAGGGGGTGAGAGTGGGTCCCCGCCGAGGAGCGCCACCAGAGCCACCTCTCGCTTCCTAGAATTTTACAAACACCCGACGGATGTTTGGGTGTGATCCCTCTCTCCCTCGCCTCGGTCCCTCCCCGCCGGCTGCCATTGCGCCCGTCCTTGTCCTCTATACAGGGTATGTAGATGTTTATATATGTATATGTATGTATGTATATCCGGGGATCCTGGCTCGCACTTCCGCACCCTTTTCGTCCTCTCCCCATCCGGGCGCGCGTGTCGCGTTAATTGGTCCACGACGACGATGACCTTCGGTGTAATTCACTGCGCTCGCCGATCCAATTCACCGCCATTTGCGTTGCATAATTAGCGAGCAATGGCGGTTCGAGACGATCGCGTCTCTCAGGTTATTCGCCTTTTCCGACACTTGGCACCGCTGCCAGTTGCGTTTTTCGGGGTCTCGTAGTATAATCGTAAATTGCCCCCCTCCCTCTCGTTTTTATGCTCGGCGAGCACACTTTTCCCTTGCCTCTTCTCTTCGCTGGGTTTTCTGCGCGGAAGGTGAGGGGGGGGGGGGGTTCAAATGAAAATGACGATGCTCGCTGTGTTTTCAACCGGGCTTCAGAGGCGTGGTGTTTTTGGCAAAGTTGGTCTAAAATCGAGCTACTCCCTTTTGAAGTAAAACTTCCCTGCGGCCGGTAGGGAATTGCTTAGTTGGTGAGACCAATATCATGAAGAGTTGCAACACTGAAGCTAAAGTGGGCAATGGGGAAGACACTCTGTCGTTCCACCTATCTCTCCTATTGCGTAAGTTTTGCTTATATAGTATGATTTTAATAACTCAATAATATGTTTGCATATTGTCTCAATACTGATTGTTGTAGATCTTGAAATTCGACGATCATTAAGAATCTAGATTTAGGATTTTCTTATTGCCAAGTTAATTGAAATGAGATACCTATGTATGTGTGTCTCGTAGCCAAATCGATGATGATACATTCTCTTTGGTTTGATTGATCCGCGACTTAATCCTCTAATAAAGGTCGGAGATTTTTTCGGTGTTGTTAAGTTACGTCATAGAGAGCATCTACTCACCTTTGGTCGAATCGATTCGAAATAGTAGTAGGGCATTCACCTCTTTTTCTAAATTTCTCTGTGCCCTATCCCACATCCTTTTATCTGAAATCTTTATTTTATATCGGAAACACGTAGCCTCAATCGGTATTTAGGATTTTCACTCTATTGAATAAATGCTTTAAAGTTGTTTTTGTGTGCGATAACCGTATTCTATAACGCTTTTTAAACCAAAATACTCCTCCATAGCAAAAATGTTTATTTATAGAAAAATAATTATTAAAACTATTTCTATGCGATGTTACATTAATTATATTAATATTTATAAATATGTGTATTTCGACGGCAAGCAGTTCTGAGATCGGAAATTTAGGATTGTTAATAGTTTATTGGAAAGCATAAAGTATTTATTTTATGTTAATATGTCCATTTTTTACAAAAAACATACATTTAGTTAAAAAAACTCATAATATGTATGTATGTACTTGCAAATCGAAATTTACATAGCTCGCAGACGAAGAAAATGGCGAATGTTGTCTTCTAGTGGGTAGTGTGTAGTGATATTTAAGGTGTACGTATGTCTTATAAATTCATACATATGTCAACTAAAATTAGCCCAGTCCACCCAGTATATTCATATAACTATGAAAGTCATCTTATAGATGGTTAAATTGTAGGTAGGTATACGCTTTTACACCATCGATCCATATTTCAATGGCGATGCTTCTTGTATAATATCGTATCCAATCCATTGACGCATCCACTCCCCACTCCAATATTTGGACAAATGGCATATCTTAAAACTTACATCTCACTCATTTATACACTACATAGATAAATAAATCTCGACAAATGGTAAATTTTCTTAAATTGCATAACAAGGCAACCTTACATGAGATTGTTTTAGACGAACTGCTGGCAAGAATCCGATGTAATTGTTATTTTTATTATTATTTTATTTTACAGAAAATAGTTTTTCTAGACACTTACTTACCTTGAATTTTACATATAGAGTTCACGTATGAATTGTAAATATATGTATCTATTTTTAGAACAAATACTGCGACTTGAAACGTGCTCCCATTTCCTTTCAAATTATAGAATCAATATTATAAAAGCAACTGAATCTGTCGTGTTATTATTTCCTTGGATAAGAATTAAAATATTACAAAAACGAAATCATAATAGGCATAGTAAGTGAAGTTATTTTATATTCCTCTGCTGTCTGTTTACATTGTTCTGATATTCTGTAACTATGTCTATTTTTATTCATTTTATCGTATGTATAAATAAATCTATTTAGGAGTCATTTCTCATATGAAATGCATTATACTGATTGACTGTATGTACATGTGTACACAAAGCTGATGAATACCACCAATAGGAATGTTATATTTAACGTGAATACGTTATCCTATTTATATAAAATGGTTTAAATTTATATATTGTAATAAAACTGTCAAAGAAATTGCACAAAATCAAAGAAAAATAGTTTTTGAATTTTTAATATATGTAACTATCAAATCAAAAGTATCAGCTGTTAAAAATATTTAGGTATTTACAAAGGCTAATTTGCACATATTCATATTTCCTATTTTATCTCCACGCTTGTTTTTTACGTCTTTGATTTTATTTGTAACAAGTAATATTTCCCTACCCTGTTACAGTATGTGTTTGTAATAAATAGGTTAACAGGGTTTTTCCCTTGCGTTTTTACATTATAGATTTTATAAAATGTGTTAGGTATTCCCCACGCGGGAAATTTAGATCGATTGTAAATTGCCGACATGAAGAAATATGAGGAAAATTTATATTTCACTCTGTAAAATAAGAAAAGAACGAAGAATTTTCGAAAAATACTTTTTGTACAATGCGACTTCTGCACATATGTATCCATTATTGCGCATGTCTAGCCTCTTTAGACGACGTACTTTACTTCATAGGACACGTTTTTAAATTTCAAACATCGATGTGATTTGAATTCGACTTCGCTCTATGGTATATATTTACATTTATAATAGGTAGTTTCAAAAGGAGGAATATGTATTTTGAAATGCTAGTCTGAATCCAGGTATGCCTAACATGTATCCGTTCGCTTACTTCTGCATCATGTTTGCTTCATATCTAGAGAAATAAGCAAAGGCACGGATGTTACCAATGATTTTACATACATATACATATATTACACATATTTACTGCCAATAAATAATGTTGAGATTGAAAAATGTATTTTTCAAATTCAACTTTTTCTCATTCTGTGTCTTCCTTTCGTGTGGTTTTATATTGAGTATACTCGTAATTTTTGTTTGTATTCATACTTATCTAAGCATTGAAATGACCTGTGAGATCACTGTAACCTAATTATGAAAAAAATGTTATATGAAATGAGGCAGGATGGTATCCACTTGTCAAATCGCACAATCATCCTGAAAGTCTTCTTATTTTGATCAATTAACTTAAGAACTATTTATTTTATATTGTTAAGGCATTATTAATCCTCTTTAAAAATGTCGTTGAAAAATCGATATATAATTTTTACTTTATGTATGTACGTAGTAACAATAGTTTTATTTTTATAAATATGTCATAAACAGGAAGACGTTCGGACGAAGCTTTTCGCACAGAAAATGGTTCACTATTGTCAACCATGCTTTTTTGCTCTCTTGCTTTGTTAACTAACGGAGAGGTCTATTGTTATTGAAAGAACACCAAGCCAACGCCGAAGTCTGCTCATAGACGTCGTTTAAATATGAGTATTTTTTCTGGATTCAATACATTCCACATACATATAAGAAGGTTTCATTTGTGTCAACTTAACGTCATTTTGCAATTAAATCAACTGTTATTTTAATATTACCACATCTATTGGAAAAGTTATTGCGATGGTCATGCTAGACTTTATTTCCATTCATATTTAAAGGTGATAAGAAACTGCAAATTTTATGAAACTCATTAAAGTCAGTAAACTTTTTGTTAAACCGTTCCCTCTTCTTGTTTTGAAAATATGTAGGTCGTATTATTATCCTTTCTCTTAATTAAGAATGTTCTTATTTCAGGAAATAGCTCTCGAAACCTAACAAAAACTTGAACTTTGTTCAACCACGTTACGTTGTGAACAAGCAAATCTTTGAGATGTGTCTCAACTTCTTCCAAAAGAATTTTAAATTTTCTTCGAAGCGCTCTATATGTATTGGAATTAATTTTTTTTAATATGGAAATCATTATTATTTTCGAAATTCACAATCATAATTAAGATCGACCAAATGTTGCTTCGCGATCGACTTGTTGGAAACCCTTGCTCTAGTTCAATGACGGCACTACACTGATGCATGTGTACGGGTTTTAGATTTTGGAATGAAATTGAAATAAAAAAATATATTCTTTTTCGCATTTAACGTTCGTCATCGGGCTCCCAAGGAATGCCCTTGAATCGTCCTTAGCTCTAGTACAAATCCTCTCCGCTGCCACCAGCCAGCCCACCATATCACACTTGCTGCCACCACTTTCTTAATACGCATATCCCACACGAGGCCATCAATTGGCCACAGCAAACTACATACATACATATACCAGCCGGCTTTAAAGAAAGACGCCGAAGCCGGAAGGGGGTACGAACTGAAGAGGAGGGGAGGGGGGAGGGGGGAAAGAGCCTCGAAAGGGGGGTCGACGAGGTGAAGGGGGTGGCGGGTGAATAATCAGGGTTGGGCAAGTAAGGAGGGGCGGGCGTGTGCGTGCGGTGTTTATTCGGGTGTCCGCATTGTGCGGTTGTCCCGGCGGCGAGATCAATACGGTCCGCCGTCGGCAATCTTATTAGCGCGCGATAACCCACATGGCGGCCATTTTACACAAGTGCAGCTGCAACCGAGGGACGGGGGACGACGGTGGTGCACCACTGACTCCCGCGACCACGCACACCCGAACGCGATCGTTACCCCTCCCCGACCGAATGTACCGACCCGACGAGGACGGATGCCCCTTCCAATCAATCCCCGATGCAGCTTTATTCTAGGATTCGGATTATGCATTTAAAATGGGGAACGTTTGCAAGTGCAGCGATAGGTGCGGCGCGCGCGCCGGGGGACCGCCTTGACCGCCGCAGCCTCCAGACACGGGTCGATTGCACGCTGACAATCACACGCGTGCGATTTTGCGCACAAACTCTTACCTCTCGACCTTCTGCAATTGATTTTTTATATCGCGACACTCGCTGCCACTTGCTAAAATCGTATCGAGCGATTTTCGCGTTCGAGCGTGTCCGTCAACGCCGCCGTATTCCCAAGTGGAAGGAGTCGCGCTCTCGGTGCACCGTGTTGCATATGCATCTTTATGTATGTATGTATGTATGTATGTGTGGTGTGATTGACTTGAATGATTTGTCACGGTAGGTAAATATAGGTCATATAGCGTGTGTCATATAGGACTTCCGGTTTGTGTGCATAATAGGGTATGCAAATTTCTTATTTCCAGTAGAGAAAAGTCAGATGTCGTCCAAGTAACAAAAAAGCTTTATCAGGCTTCAAACGTATACGAAGGAGCTATGCACTAAAATTTGTCAGTAGATGTCGATTATCAGGACATTATCCGGCAAACCGGTATCGTTAACCATTTAGTACATACATAGAGAGCCGACGAGAGGGGGGGGGGGGGTATGCCGGGGTAAAGTTCCAGGGCCAGAACTACTCGAGGGGCTCCGTATCGGGACTTACAACTGATATTGATTTTTTATTTTATTCTACATAAAAATATATGTATTTATTTATGGTTTTTCGATCCACGTATTCTTTTTGACCATGTGAAATCGTACCTGTTGCAAAATACTTTCTTATTTAATTATGATATTTTAAAAAATAGCAACCGATGTATAGGTGTTTTGCTAATAGTTCTGAAAGATTTTTCGCACATTAAAGATATATCTATAAGATCTTTTTTTAGTTTGATATAGGGCCCAAATTTTTTCCCGGGGCCCGAGATTCCTCTCGGCGGCCTTGCATACATATATTGAAACTGTGACGATTTCTTTACTAAAAAAATTTATGCACGAAAATCATTTTTATTTTGTATTATATATATTCAGGGCTATGGAGTCGGTTCAAAATTTAACGACTCCGACTTTTTGTTATGATTCGACTCGGATTCCAACTTGAATGATTTTAGTAAGATCTACTTTACTTGCCAACGTTTAAAATTGTTAGTAATGAAAATAAAAGCGATCTTCAAAGGTATAAATAAAAAATAAGTTCATTCATAGTGTATGTGTATGAATTTCAAAAAACAAACAAATCAATTTAATAAAAATTAACGAAAATCGAAAAGTGTGAGCCGGAGGAATCAATTGGTTTTGGTCCACAACACATCAAAATACGTGAAATTCGACGATTTTATTTATAATGTTAATTTAAAATCACAAATAAATTGCTAAATTTCAATTTATTAGTGTATTTACTTCATTAAAGTTGGAGACTACTTGACACACTGCAATAAAAAAAATAGTAAAAAGTGGAGTCAAAGTCGATTGATTTTTTACGACTGACTCCACTTAAAATGCTCCGATTCCACAGCCCTGATTATATTATACAGCTTGTTATTTTCTTGTCAAAATTTTACCTCGGACCGTCGGGATTTTCTTGTGTTTTGATTCCAGTCTGGGTTTGCAAAGCTTTGATGTAAATTTCATTTGAACTGACACGTGCTAAATAATTATTTTTTTACACTTGCAGAGGCTTTGAAATCATATCGATTCTCGATTGATATAATTTTGAAAGTTTACCAGAATCTCATCTTTGCCACGTTTTTAAAACGAATCTAAATATTTTTCGCTGTCAGATTCGGTTTTAGGATACGTCGTGTATTCTATTGTCCTCGATAAATCCATACATGCATACGTACGCAGTGCATGTTTCTAGATGTCGTTAACCCTTTCGCTAGATTTCGTTGTTCGCTATTTATATAGCGCATGCGAGGGTGTGCTGAGAGAGTTCGCAGGGGTGTTTTCAAAAGTTGGCCGGTTAAAAAAGATCACACCGTGAAATGTTACCAGATTTAACTTTCACGATTCAGGACGAACAAGCTGCAGAGGGCCAAGAGGAAACGGGAAAAATCCATGTTGCGGAGACGTTGGGGAATCCCTGCGGTATGCCATGACAAAAACGGGACCACCCGGGATACCTGGGCTTAGCCAGTGGGAGAGTGGCGTTGGAATATCTAGATGGTGTGTCCCTCGCAGGGCCAGGGGGTTGGTGTTGGTGTGGTTGCAGGCAGCTTGCTCGTCAGGTTAATTGCGCCGCCGCAGAGTGGCGCGCACCCCGTTGCATGCCGCTCCGTAAATATTTGAGTCGTCGCCCACGCCACCCACCCATCTAACCACCCACCCACCCAGCCAACAATCCTCGGCTGAAATCGATACTGGGGCCGCCCGCGCCCCGCCTGACACACACGACCGCCACCCACTTTCACACGCGCTCTCCTTCAAGCCGCCCTTAACATCCACAGATCCTGCCATTGTGACTCCGTGGTCTGGCTTTGTGTCCGACCACCGGTGCCCTATGATCCGGTCGCTCCGGACCGTAGACGGTATGAGAAAAATATCTTCTCTTAGATGCTGTTTATGTCTATGCTAGTCGTTAAGATTATGGATTCATCGCAATCGTTTAGTTCAGCGCTTTTACACAATGTGGCATGCGATCGATTTGACCCAAGTAGGCAAAACACATATCTACGGAGATTTTCGCTGCTTCAGCTTAGCAATTTGTAATGACTTAGTAACGAACACAACCGACGAACTTACTATTTATATGTTGCTAGCTCTCGAAAACCGTTTGTAACGTTGGACCGTTCCAAACGTTTGAAACGTTAAAATGCGTTGTAGATATGTTAATAAATCGTAAACCGTATGGAACGTTAAAAAATTAGACGGTACATGTTTTCCTAAATCAAATGAAATTTTATTTTTAACTAGTGTGTTTACCTGGCTTCGCTCGGTATATTAACCACTTAAACATGGCCAATCCAAAAGCAAACATTTTATTAAATTTATTTGAATAGTTTTATTTTATTTAAATATATTTGAATATTCATTTGTTTTTCTACGAACCAACAATAGTTACATACAAGCAGTGATTTAGTGCTAAATAAAAAAAATCGGTTGTGACCAACCCATGACTTTATCTATGTATTTGAGGAATATAAGAAAGTCACAAAACAAAATTCTATATTGAACCGTACAGACACATTCACACATACCGTCAGCATTATGAAATACTACAAAATTTTTGACCTTTCTGAGAGGAAAAAATCCCACTTTCGGTTTATTAAATTTAGTTTTTTTTATTTTCATCACATTGATACAAGAATTATACTTTCGAACAAGAGTAAACTACCACTTTCGGTTGAGAGATGCTTACCAAATTTTATACATGTTATTACTAGAGGTAGGATAGTCACAGTGCTATTCATTGTTCGGCAAACCTTTAACAATGCATTTACAACCTTTGAACAATACACGGCCCCCTCAGGCTCCGGTGACTAGTTATTACGCTTAAACTTCTAGATATGAAATTTCAGTTCAATAAACCAAAAGGTTTCTGAGAAAAACCTAAAAAACCTCGATTCTCTAGAGTAAAAGTACTACTTCCGGTTCAGATAAAAATATAGGGTTATAAAGATTATTATTTCTATGACATGTGTAAAAATTTCAATTGAATTCTAAAACTTAAAAAAAGGGGATACCTATAAGGGGAGGTAACATTTCCGGTAAACTTAAAAATTTGAAAACAATTTACGACGTGTCAATAAGAATTTCAGTAACCAATACTATGTTTCAGTTCGATAGGACTAACTAGATCACGAAACGTGATCAGTAATCGATTCTGAGATTAGAATCAGTCAAAATCTCGAGTTCGAATTTTCGCATGATCACAAAACTTCATCTATTGTTACTACGTACGTACATAGATAAAGTAAAAAGAACCAGGGCGGTTTAATTTTTATGACCCCCCCCCCCCACTTTTTTCATTACTTAAAAAACATATATCCTAATATTAGTAGTTCAAATATTTATGAAAAAAATCAAATGCTTATTAACAAATATTCTTCTTGAAATTATGATGTTTATTATATTTTATAAAAACTTCCTTCCATACATCCTCTTCAACATCTTTGATTTTTCAAATCTGTGTGTGTCAACAGCAACATTTGCTTTTAGAATATTTACTACATTTTTTGAAGACTATTCCAAACTTTAACCACTCTTGAAAAGATGGAATATCTGATCAATTTATTCGATTTTAAGATGGAGTGTTTTCATTGAACGTTATGAGTTTTGACATAGGACAGTGATGATGATTGTTTATTATTTTAAAGACTAAGTCGCCTCTTATTCTTCTCATCTCAAGTGTTATTAAATTTAGCCAAAATCTTTTTTTAAATTTTACTCATAAAACAATTTTCATATCAAACAAAGTGCCAGGGTGGCGACCTGGCCCGACTACACCACTGCATACAAGTCTCTTTCGAAATTATATTTAGATAAATGAAATGAAATATCAACGTACTCATTGATATGTCGACGGGTTGTTTCGGAAAACGAATTGATATATGCATTAAAATAAATGTATATGTATGAATATAATAACAATAACAAACAACAACAATTGTCGGAATCACAACTGAAAAAGGAATCGGGAATCGAAATCGAAATCGTCTTCATAGAAATTAGAAATGGATTTTTTCGATTGTCACGAATTTTCGAACGAACGAAAACGTCCAAACTTACTGAGGGCGAAAACACAGTGGTATGGGACGAATCCAATTCGTGTGTACTTGCACGTGCAGAAAGCACATGTTTGGGAGGTCGCACGTGTATGCATATCCATATCCGTATGACAAGTTTCTCCTACATTTCTTCAAATATGGGATTCACCCTTATCGATCACTGTCAAGCAAGGATAAAATATCACTGAAAACACTCAAGGGGGTGATTTTTGGAACTGTGTACCATGTATATGGGCTAGTGTTGCTGCGTTTTTTTTCGCATGTTTAAAAGTATTTAAAAATAAAACACTTATCACGTACCATTCAGTGTGTTTATATATATGTATACATAGACATATATGGACAATCTTTTATATACACAAATTTGCGAGAAATACATTTTTACAAAGTATGTACATAGGTAGCTTGTTTATAAGATTCTGCAACAAATTGGAGATGCTACTCGATTTTGCGATAAACTGGGGAGGGATACCGATTTATTGGATCTTTCAAAGCTATTAACTAGATAAATCGGAAAATTTTAGCAGAACACGGTCGATCTGTGTTTTATTAATCACCAAGATCTTGCCAACATTGTATTTGGCCGGGAGTTGAACCCACGACCACTCTACTAGTAAACAATAGCTCTTCCAATTGAGCTACGCCTTGGCTATTTGTTCTGAATATTCGGTTCTGTCGAATAAAGCTACCTTAAAGTAATTTTTGTTAAGTTACACGATAACTTTATATTCGAA
The DNA here is from genome assembly GCF_051622035.1 of Arctopsyche grandis. NCBI lineage: Eukaryota > Metazoa > Arthropoda > Insecta > Trichoptera > Hydropsychidae > Arctopsyche > Arctopsyche grandis. The sequence goes on from NC_135358.1 coordinate 18,918,622, forward strand.
TTGTTTTTATCAAAATCTACATACATATGTATATACAAAAACGGTGCACGCTATCGTTGATGTAAAACCCTGGTTTAGTTAACATAGCACGTAACCAAATTTCTTACGATTTGTTTTATAGTTGCCGGTGAATTTTTCATACTAAATCCTGTCAAAATTTATTAATTTAATGTTACTTTGAAATAGTTTGATAGTTGATTTAAAAATGTATAAATCCTCCGAATTTTCCAAATAAATTTAAAACCAATAGAAATCAAGTACAATTTGTTGTTGGGATTGGAGGCTTCTGGTTGCACATTAAACAATTTGCTAAATATTGCAACTTGAACACTAGTGAACGGTGTGTACACACAAGTTAAACACAGATTTGCATGCTACGGATGCTCAATTTGATAGCTCATCAAATTTTCAGCAATGATAACATTGTACAAAGGAAACTTGTCATCAAAAATGATAAGTTAGCTGTAACTTAAAACCTCGATAAAGCTAAATTGTCAAGCAAAACTTATTAGAGTAGCCCCCACCTGATCAAGACTCTTTGCATGTGCAAAATGTAATTAGTTCGATAGATAGTCACGATAGTTTTGTTCTGGTGAACACGCAAACTAAATGCGTTTTAGGTAATCTAAATAATCATTCCTGGAAATAATGATATAGCTAAATTTAATCACAACGTTAGACTCGGTCGTTGAAATTAGTGCGACTTGTGAGAAAGTTCTATTTGAGACAAAATTGTGTCTGTGTAACTTCGAGATTTTTTTTATGAATTGTATATATGTAGTATAGAAATAATTTTGAAACGAAATTGATATTTTTAGTGAAAGTATCGAAACTTTTTGTTTAATTTTTTTTTATTATTGAACTGTGCATTTAATTTTGGTTACACTCACGAAATATTCATTAATTTTCCGTTATTACTATGTATGTATTTTTTTCTAGTTTTATTCTCAATTTATTTGAGAATACTTTTGAATCTATATATACAAAATCAATGTTTTCTCTCTGTCACGTATGCGTTCCTTTACCATTCAACCGATTGCGATGAAACTTACATGAGTTATTGTGTGCATGCCCGCGATGGTTTCTGTAAAAAAAATCGGCCAAAAACGGGAATGGGAACGGGAAACCGCCGCCTGCGTTTTTCCGATAAATTATCATTAGTGTAATTTAATTAAGTAGTAATTTGAAACTGAAACATTCACTTATTGAAACACATCGGGAACGAGAACGGGAATTGAATTCGTTATTGTGGCATTGCAACGCATGCCGAGTTCAGCTAGTAGTAAATATAATATGAATCTGATTAGGTCGTGTGAAGACTTTCCTTTTACGTATATACTCGTATATGTATATATTTCCTTTTAAAAATACGCGTATATTATACAATTGTATACGAAACATTCGTACGTAGAGATAAATGTGCAAGCAATTATAGTGAAGCATATGCACTCACATCAACAAACTCTTATCAAACATAATGTTTATTTTCGCAAAGGTTAAAAATCTTAAACACTTTTTTCTATTTTGTTGAACTTGCCCCTCCCGCACTGCCACGTCAGAACAATTCGTCCGACGCTCATCCGATGTAAACGAGCTTTCTCTATCTTTAGTTTCGATTCAAATTACGGTGTGGTTTAATGGCTGTGCAGCGACGTAAATACATCGTCAATATGTAACACAGCATGTAAACATTCACACGCAGGCAGAACGTCTGCTTGGCTTTACACGGCCGAAAAATCATTTAAGAGTGGTGGATCATCGAAAATTCAAACCCACCGATATTGGAGACGCGTGCATTACACACGTGCATACACGTTGGTTATGTTCCATGGCGAGACGGTTGCACATCCGAGTTCAATTGAAACGATGCGCTCTCCCGGAGCCCGCAGGAAGCAACGCCCCTCGCCACATTCCACTCCTCTCCTCCACATACAGATACAGATACACTCCTCACAATACTTACTGGCACGTATATGGCCACCATCGCCTCCTACTCATCTAATTAATTCAATTTATGTGCCGGTCGCGACCGACGAACGAATGCTTCAAATTTTACATAATTTTACATGGCGATGGAAAATTGTCCGTTTTCGATTATTTGTTGTTGTTGTCCTTCTGTTTGTTTGCCGCAATATAAAGTTAATCGTGTACGGTTAAGGTGAGCTTATTGTAAACTTGCGGCCATTAAATTTCCCGCTGTGTCACTGACCTGAAGTGCTCGTTGCGGCACTAAGCGCATTCTTAGAATGCATATCGAAAGTATGTACGCATCGTTTTAACGATTTTATATCGTGTACCAGTTGAAACATCTGTTTACGATGCTAATTTTAATCCCTGCTCTCGTAGGTTTTTCATATTTTCGTACGTGTGTCAATCATTTCAATAAACCAGATCAATTAATCTCTTCCTCATATTTGTATTTAATTGGTTGTAATTGTAATGAGAATCTCCGCTAGTGGTTTGAATATATCACTATCATTTTTAAATAAAATAGGATATATGTAGTATGAAAAAGAAAAAGCTATAGGCGTTTAAACAATTAAAATCTGACAAAGCGAAAGGAAAGGAAAATAAATACGGCAACTTAACGTTAGACGTCAAGATGGTCAAATTTCATTTCTCAAAAAAGCATTTTTTAAACTTGTCTATTACAATTATTTTTCACCATTGTACTGGCGGATCTGATTTGAATATATATTGTTGACATCAAAAAAAAATCGGATGTGACCAACATATAAGAAGTATAAAAAACAAAATTCGATATACATACACGTTGGCACATACCGGTTATGAGAGCATTTTCAATACAAATTAAGTGCAAATGTAGGGAAACTTACACAACACAACATTTCTACTTCCGGTTGTCGGATTTTGTTCAAAATTTTTTTATTTCTTAAAATCACTAAATATTATAAACATAAAATATTAAGAAGATAATGAATTAATAAAATAATGAACTTTTGTTTTAAAAAAAATTACTACTTCCGGTTGACGAATCTTAAACAAAACCTTATCAACTTAGCATATAAAAATATGCAATATGCATAGCAAACACGTTGGCATATAAAAAATACAAATATAAAATTTCAGCTTGATACGTTCAGTAGTGTGGAAAATACCATTTTTGACCTTTCGAAGAGGAAAAAATCCCACTTCCGATTTATTAAACTCAATGATTTTTTTTTTATCACATTGACACAAGTATTATACTTGAATTTTCTCGTGAAGAGCACACATATTTAATCAGTCGAAAAAAACAGTGGAAGAAAAATCGAACAAAAGTAAACTGTCACCACAATTTTGGGACAACGGGTTTCCAAATAATTTTTTAAAATTTTTTTTTGAATATATATATATACACACTCTACATATATATTTGTATAATTTTTGACAATAATTATATGAATTTTTAGATTAAATAACGGGTTTCCAGAAACCCATGGAAACCAATGGGGTGACACCACTGGGTTGAAGGGTGATTAATTTATGTGTATTATGTTTAATTAGCAATGAATATTTCGAAATATATACTACATAACCGTCTATTACGTAGTTTAGAATTATTTCCATCTTTTTAATAATCAATAAAATGATACATTGCCTATTATTATTTGCTTGTATAATACAGTTTGTGCAATGCATATTTGAATCGTGCGATCGAATATATGTATGCATTTCATTGATATGAACAGCCATTGCACTCTATGGAAAAGTACTGATCGATGCACCAATTGTGAGGCATTTAAACCCTAATTTTCTAGTTCAGGAAGGGGGGGTCAATTTCTAAAAACGTTTAATTTAACGTTGTCGGGATTTGGAGTGTTGAATAGAATGACCCAAATGTCGTTTTTTTGTTATGTCGGCTTTTGAATTAAACTTGTTCTCGGCACCGAATAGAGTTTGATCTGAAATGTAACATGAGTAAGTGGAGAGTAAGCTCGTCCGTTTGCGCTGGGCCATCTCCGGTGTTGTTCCGTTCGGCCATTTTTCTTATTGCGGGCGGTTTCCGGTTCCAGGCTTCCCGGCTCGGCCCTCAACTCCCGGATCAATATGTGATTCAAATAATGCGGTGCGTCGCCTCTCGGCGGGCACATCCGCGCCCAATGCACCCGTTGCACCGCCGCGCAAGATGCACTCCTCCCCCTCGTCTCATCTCACCTCACCTCACCTCGCCTCGCCTCGCCTCGCCTCGCCTACCTCCCACCCCAGCTCGACACCATTGCATCTCTCCGAGAATACCGTGCACTTGAATTGCGGGAAAATCTCGCTATCCTTACAAACCGGTTATTGTCTCTCGATACGCGGTGCATCTTACGTTTAACCCGATATTTGACCTGACTTTTCTACATTTTTTTCTCGTCTCAGTATCAACGATGTTTCTACCATACATAATTACGAGTATGTAGCTGGGTCGTTCAATAAAAATATCTTTGCGTTTAGAAATTTCGTGTCAAGGCTTACATGTCACTCTGGACAAATTTCCGTGATTCAACATGTAAGTTTATTTTAAATATAAATTTTACATTTTAAAATTTGAATGATATCTAAAACATTTACCTATCTCGAAATTTCAATGCCGCGTAACATTGTTTTTATCTCTTTATTATTATCAGAGACATATATTTACGAGCTTAACATGTGAATATTGCTTTTAAAGTATTACATATATCATGCATCATTTGATAGAAAATTCAATTATTATATGCATAAAAAATCTTGTTGCATAAAATTTGAATTCAATTATGTCGTTTGTTTGAGGTAAAAGGCCTTCAAAATCTGCAAAAAATTGGTTGATAGTAAACACAGCTACAATTTCACACGTTTTATACAAATAGAGTCTAGTGAAACATCTTTTCAGGTCTGTAAACTATTTGGATTCCAACATAGCGTTCGTGAAATCTAAACTGAACGAGGAATTCAGACAAACTATAATTGGATGTATATTATACTGAATCTCAATCAACCGACTAATACAATTTAATACACATTTATTCACGAAATTGAAGATAACAATGTGTATACTAAGCACAAGATAAGAACTTCCCCTGCCTATATAAACTTGTTTTTGCTTTTGCTTATATTACATGTAGATACATATACTTTCAAGTCTCTCAAGACTAAAATATATCTTTGATATTTGTGTATGTACATATCTAGTAAAAACAACTTGCTACTTACTGTTGCTTCGCTTATGGAAATACTTTTCGTAAAAGGAATTTCTCGCAACCGCGTATTCATAAAGAACAGCTTTACGTTCAAATGTCCTCGATTTCAATTCATTATTCTCTTTTTTGCTTTATTTGTTATTAAACAATATTGGAGAAATATATTGTATGTAAAGATTGATTTGTAGCACAAAAAATCTTGTTGAACACTATTTTTTTTTAACAGTGGTTCGCTAATAGGGATGCATTTGCCACTTTTACCTTATATGACATACATACAAATTGCAAATATTATGTCATCCTAGTACTCTACATCTCTTTTCATTAATGCATAAGCACATCATCGAAGGATACGTCAATGTCAATGGTTTTTTCGGCTATTTTTGGCCAAATTGGAATGGAAGAGGTCCCAAATTCAATATGCTTTTGAGGCTTTATGGCTACTGTGAATTTCGTAGAAAACTTTTTCTTATCTCTTGCATTCAGCACTGTTGGAACGTGTAGTGTAATTCGCCATTGCCCTAATAGACATCTGCCTTATAGTGATTATAAGTCACTTTTGGTTTCCTAATTTTATCTCGCTCTGTAGTTATTTGGATGCTTTCCATTTTCCGTTTTATCTTCTGAAGAAAACGAATATGTTTTATTAGTATGTAATTAGGAAGTGAAATAAAATAATTCTTAATCTATTGATATTTTGTATCTGCAAATGCATAATGCGTTAAACAAATTCCTCAGTTCATGAACGGTGCAAGCCAAATGCCTTTTTTTATTCATGTAATTTGTCAGTTGAAAGTATTTTTATAAAAATAAATTAAAATTTCACTTTGACATTTCGACAGACGAATATCACATTTATCTTTATTTTTATTTATTTATTTTTAGAAAATTTACTGTTATAAATAATAATAAAATATAATTATTTAAAAGATGTATTAAAATTTTTTAATATACATAGATAAGAAAAAAGTTTTAGATATGAATAAAAATAACAAAAAAATAGAAGATGTAATAATAATATTAATAACAGTAGTTTTTTATTGTTTTATTAATCGTTATATTAAAAAACGTATCAATTGTAGAATACATTATTATTGAAATGAAATTTAATTATCGTAAAAAATTATTATTATAAAAATCCGTCTTTTTACTAAATATTTTTACATACATATGTAGGTTTTCATGGGAGCAATAGTCAAATATCGAAAAGTTACTAAAAATCATATACTACATACACTTATCAATATCTATCATAAATTAATAAACGTTGAAAAGGTTTCAAATAAACTCTATTCCACATATTATATGCGAAAATTCTTAATGGTTTTTCTTAAAATAATTATGTTCTTTTATCAATTTTGTAATTTAATAAACTGCTAATTTTCCCAATACAACAAAATAAATTATGAAAAATTATATTTTATGCGTGGTTGTTATTTAAACTTTTAATTTTTCTAAAAATAAATAAACAATTGAGAAATGAAAATACACATATTATACTTTTATAGTTGAAGAATTAGAAAATTATAACATCAAGCTTTATTCAATCTTGCTCTCGGAGTCATCTGCCCCCTCCCGCAATGCCACTGGCCTAGACAGATTTTTTACATAATAAAATGTAGTTTTTGGTTTAGTTCCAAAAACCCACGGGAGGCACACTGTCTGTCGGTCAATTCATGAATTGTGCAAATTCGTGAGTGTAACCCATACATAGATAAAGTAAAAATATGTCTTGTAGCTAGGGCTGCCAGGCGTCCCGGTATTCCGGGTCTGTCCCGGTTTCAAGCCTCTCGTCCCGGCTTCCCGAAGGGACCTTTCGGGTCAGCCAAATGTCCCGGTTTTCGATAGCTACTTATTGACCTTTCATTGTTCAGAAATACCGATCCCCGCAGTTTTGAACTGCAAAAAAATTCACGAATCTCAAAAAAGCAAGAAAAGCGAGATTGAGAAATTAATTTTTTTTTCAATCTTTGGCAATATATAATTAATTTCATTTAACATTAAAATAACTAAATAATCTGGAAAAAAAGGAAATACTAGTTTATAAAAGGAAGGGACTTAACCCTTTGAGTGCTGACGTCTTTTCTAGAGGTAGGATAGTCACAGTGCTATCCATTGTTCGGCAAACCTTTAACAATGCATTTACAACCTTTGAACAATACACGGCCCCCTCAGGCTCCGGTGACTAGTCTTTTCTGTTGAAAGCCCGCCACGCTGAAAATTTCGCCAACATTTCCAACTAGAATTATTTAGAAATCCAATTGAAAGCAGGTATAAAAACTGTAGCTAATCCAAATCCGAAGATTTCGAGTTTTGTGAATGTGTGTTTAGACTCTAATATATCTTGCAACAATATAAAATAAACAAAAAAGTCTATTAATGAATGTATTTTTCCAAAACTAGTTACATCTTCTTCATTGTGACTGGTCAAATGTAATGCTCACAATCTAAACGCCAAGGCATAATCTAAAATACTTAGCAGCTCGGGATTTCCATCGGGAAATTCTGCTATGGTTATACATTCAGAAATTCCGATGTAAACCAGTCTTTATAAACGTTAACAAATGAATGACACGGATTGCACGACCCATGTTTAATGCTACCTGGAAAGGCTTAGCGGTTAGTATTCTTGTTTACTTTGTACATGCTCAAAATACAACGCTTATCGACGTTTTTCAGGCCCATGGGCTTGTTGGCAAAACGCCGATCGACGTTGGTCAGAATTCAAAGGGTTAAATGTAATTTGTTAAGTTTGCTCTTTTTACAAAGTTTTTATATCATTCTTGTAATATTTGTGCTTGGGGGGGGGGGAGAATACAATTAAAATGTCCCGGCTTGGATATCAATAAATCTGGCAGTTGTACTCGTAGCCGAATAGCATATAGGGAGCAGCTGAGCCGGTCGTCGATAAGTATACGCACGCATTACCAACTGTCACTGCGCTGCAAAAGAAGCCATATAATAGAGCAGTCGGATGCGAGACGAGAGTGTCGGTTGTTAGTAGTGTAGTGAGTCGGTGTTGTGGTACGGTTTGTTGCGTTGCGTCGCGTTGCAGTGCAGCCACGCAATACGTGTTGTGTTCGCCAGAAGTTAAATATTTTGACGTGTGGCGGCGCGCGGACAGGTGCGCGGCTCGAGCGTTTGTTTACAGTCGGCGCGCGACCGCCGCTCCGACTCCACGTGCGAGCCGCTCTTCGCGCTCCCGATGCGGGACGCGAGCGGAGGCCCGCGGCCCCCCACGGGAGCCCGAACTCCGGAAACGGGAACGGGAACGACGACGACGACAACGACGCCTCGAGCGATGCAACCCGGCGACATTGGCGCCCGCTGACTCCCCACACCCCACACACCACACACACCACACACCACTCTGCTACCGGCTACCGGCTACTCCACACTCCGCACTTCACACACCCGCACTCACACACACACAGGCTGCCGATCAATCGCGAGCCGCGACCGCGGCGACCGCCCGCCCGCGCGCGACCCACCATGACTATTGTAAAAGGTGAGTTCCGTTCCGTTCAATCCTAGTCACTAGTCACTAGCATCGGCACTCGGTGATGTAAGTGCAGAGTGCGGTTATCGCGCCGACGCGGCAACGTTGTTTCTCGCCAATTATTCATTTCGTCCGCCATGGTAGTTTCGGCGAAAGTGCGTGCGCTCGGCCTCCCACCCGCCGACTCGCACACGTGATCGCATGTGTAATCTGACGTCGAACCCCCCCCCCCCCCACCCCCACCCCACCCTCTCACCCCAGATCGCCCGCCCGCCTCTCATTACTCTGCTCCCTAGCTCGAACGATGACATTATTGTGTACGTGGTAAAATAATTATTAGTTGTGTTGAAATTGTAACCAGCGTGACAAATATGTGTGGTGGTGTTGCAGGCGCTGGCGTCAAGATGGAGCACTTCCCGGCGGCGCTCGACCCCCGCAAGCAGGAGCTGCTGGAGGCGCGGTTCCGAGGTGCCAAGGTCAGACCGCGCGCGCACTCTTGTACTCTACCCTACTCTACTCCACACTCCACTCTCCACTCCACACGAGTCCACACACCGCTTTTTTTTACCTGTGTGCATTTGTTTTACGTGGATTTTACGCGGACCGTGACCGCGCGCCGTCTCTTTGCCACCGGTTCTGGAATGCCGGCGCCGCTCTTTGCTCTCGTCTCGGACGCGCACGCATTTATATTTAGAGCCCCACATACTCCCATGTGTGTTTGTGTGCAATACGATATTCGACACCCCTCGCGCGCACTCACCCGCCTCTACTAAATATGTCAATGGAAATTTCCGCTCATTTTGCGCTACGTGTACACCCATCCACCTCGATGACCTTTTTTTCGCTTTTAATCGCAGATCGACTCCTTTATATGTGCTGTATTAATTGTTTTTCAATATACATATATGTATATATATATTTTTTTTGTAAGCTTGAATGGGACGATTAGCGCTGTGTGCGCCGGCGTATTTATAGCCGTGCGCTCGAAATATCTCGATGACCAATGAGTCAACGGCGTGTTGATATTGTTTATTCGAAGCGTTAGAGGGATAATGGCATTACATCAGATAATAATGTACATATGTATTTATATTGTATATTTATTGTTATCGGTAATCACACTTTACGATGATATTGTATCGCGTTTTCTTCCACCACAGCGCGGCACTATCTTATCACTCGCTCGTATATTTTTGATTTAAGTGAGATGTGTGTATATTATTTGTAACATTTTTTTTATTTAAAATTCATTTTATAAGCGCGATGACCGAATTCTGTCCGACCTTGTTCGTTTGGTATGCTAGGGAGAAGTCAGTTATGTTCAATGTAGACTTTTTCAATTTTTAAGTTTGCACGATTCAATGCTTATTTGTTAACTAGAAATGAACAATATTATTGAAACATTTTTGTATTTACACTTACATCTAATATATAATTTCGAAAGAGATTTTGTATGTAACTATGTAAGGTTTGAGTGGGAGCAAGCATCAAAAATAAATCAAAGTTTCTATTGACGACGATATCGAAAAAAAATATATATATTCAAATATATATATTTTTTTATTCAAATAAATTTAATAAAAAAAACAAATTAATGTTTACTATTAGATTGTTTTGCCATGTTTAAGCTGTTTATATTACAAATATCATTAAAAAACCACTAGTTGAAAATAATTTACAAAACCGATTATACATGTTTATGATATATCAAAATAATAATATAAAATTGTAGAATTCTACAATATAAGATAACAATTCATTTACTGAATCATCAAACCGACTCGTATAATTCGGAATGGTTGGATCAACACCGTCAATACTTGCGCTTGGTATATGTAGAATAAATTCGAACGTAGAAAAAATGTAAAGTGAGACATGTATAATGGATGCAGTGTGTCGAAGAGAGCACATTTGAACCGTGTGACAGCAGCGAGTACGCTGGCGGCTTATCGATAAACTGGAACGGGCATGAAATGAGCGAGTTGGTTGGTTTGTCTGTCTGTTGGTCGGTCGGTCTGTTGGTTGGTTGGTTGGTCGGTCGGTCGTGTCTGGGGAGTGCGATGGGGTCGCGGGCGCAGTCGTGGCCGGCCGGCAACGGCGCAGCCCGCGGCATCGGGAGAAGAGAAGAGAAGAGAAGAGAGCCTAGCGGAGAGTCAGAGTCGGAGTCGTAGTCAGAGTCGCAGTGACACTCGGAGACGCGATGAGAGCGCGAGACGCGACTCGGAGTCGGCGAGCGCTCCGCGTGCCGTCCCGCGGCGCAATGCCGTGCGCCCGCCAGCTGACGGGCCGATGTCCGCGCGAGTGGCATTGCAAGGTCCACACACACTCGCACGCTCCACACTCCACACAACTCCATACCACTCCACTCCGCACCACTCCATACGCTCAGACATACAACTCCACACCTCATTGATTTTCACCGCGATCTCATGCCATACCACCGCACCGCACCGTCTCTCGACACATCGTGTCCGATGCGCTCACTAAACGCTATTTTATATTTAGATATGTATAAACATATCCGTATGTATGTATGTAATATTCTCGACGAATGGCCGTTCTCTTGTATGTATGTATGTACATATGAGCATTAAATATTCAAGGTCGTTTCCGCGTTCGTTTATGATTTTTTCGTTTGTCGCAGAGTTGATACGAATTAAATGCGCCGTCGTTGATTGTTTCAAGTTTCGGATTTAATATAAAACTTTTGAGTTCTCTATTTTTAGAGGATGCCAGAAATAGTTCGTTTTTGGTGAATAATACGTGCCGCCCTTAGGCAAAGATAAAAATGCCGCCCCCTCTAGAAATTCGATGCAAACAAACTTTTTTTTTTCATTATTGTACGATCATTTCAAAATTCATTTTTATATCGTAAATTTGTTTCAAAACACATCTTGAAATGTGTTTTTGAAACGCATACCTGCTCTATATCATGGGTTCCCAATCTATGACCCTCAAATGGGGTCGCGAAAGATTTCTTTTGTGGGATCACAAAGTGAATCGTTGAATAATGGCTATAGTTTAATTTTCATTTTTACTCCATGTTTAGATGTTTAAATAATAGTTTATATATATTTTATACATTAAAAATATCTCACTTGGATTTCATAAAAAGAGGTTGTCAATCGGAAAAAGTTTGGAACTCGTATTCTATATCGAATATACTTTTCGTATGTTTTCAACATTTTTTTACAATTATACAAACAAAATGCAATTATTTCTATTTACAATTACAGTTATTTCTGATACATTTTTTTATCATTCTTTTTGCCGTTCTTCGGCGCCGCCTTACTTGCCTACGCTTACGAGACGCTCCTGTTCATTATAACAGTAATATTTTATAGAACGTTAGTGTGGAAGGAAAATCATTCCTCGTTATTAGTCCATTTATTTTTTCATTGTACACATCGCATTCAATTAATTAACGCGTTGACTTCAATTTTTGAATCGATGACATACTCTTACCAATTAGTAACAAAACATCGTCCAACTTAAAAATACGATCAAAATGTGCCAACATGTAAATATGTAAACATATTGTTTTTGTCGCGTCGGCTGCGACTGCGAGATAATAATTATTGTTTTACACACATACATCAGTAGACTCGATAGTCAAAATTCAATTGAAGAACAACGAAAACAAACTACGAGTTTCTCCGACCTCTTCGTTTGTGCCTCTAGGCGTCCGCGAAAAACCTGTTCAAATAAAATAAACGCGAATCTTCGTTTGTTATTGGGTAATTTTTATAACACGCTATAATCGTATTATAGTTTCGCGATACTTGGCGCAACATTTTACATACATACATATTTGATCAAGTGATTTCACTGTGTGATCAGTCGGTTATCAAGAGATGGATATATGTACATGTACGTGCGAAACGGACGTAAAATGCATTGTTGGAACATGTAATCGGATTTATCTCGGACGCCGAATCGAGCGTGAATCGGGGGTCGGGACTCGGGACTCGGATGTCACCGACGAGTGTCGAGATTTTGGAGTGCGGCGCTCCCAGCGGGGCGTGCCGCCATTTTGTCAGTCAATTGTGTCTGAGAAGAGTCGCGGGCTGCGAACCGCGAACCGCGAACTGCGGAACTACACGGCCGGTCACCGAGACAGTGGCCCCACACACAATCGATACGCGCACACACACCTAGCTCACCATTCATATTTCTCCCATCGTCGCCCCTCACACTCTTTTCTGTCTCGAGTCCTTTCGTTCGTCGTCGCGTTTTCTCCACTGTTATTCTACAAATGCACCATTTTATGCTATCGCCCACTTTTTTTTGTTTTCTTTTTGTACTCGACGGCTTTTCAAATTGGGTACTTTTAATCGAGTCGAGCGGCATGTTTAATCGTCGTCTTCGCGCTTACTTTTTTTGCTCGCCGTGTGTTGCGGAGTGTTTTGATAGCGCGCTCATCACAAGTGTCTACACGCTGCCAGTTCTCTGGTCGAGTAGCGCAAAGTTTGAAAACTCGACCTAGTTTATAATTTTGTCGAATCGGTTGAGTTTTATTATTCAGTGTTTGACTAAACGATTTACTGTTTCTAGACGTGATTTTTTTTAGTTAGGATTTATTTCCTTATTTTACTGTAAATTCATTTCAAGTTTTATTGATAAGTAAATGTTTGAAACATGTAGAAGTTAGAACTTTTTTGAGATATTTGGTAGCTCTTTTCATGTAAAACTAATATATAATTTCGAAAGAGACTTTATATGAAAATTTTATTAATGATTTATCTTTTGAATAATTATATTTTATTTTTATTTGTAATTAATCAAAAATAGATAGATAATTATTTCATAAATTTAAATTTACGTCATAAATAAAATCGTAAACTTTTTTGATGTATTGTGGTATTTGATGTGTTGTAGCCAAAACCGATTGTTTCCTTCGTACTTTTTTTATTATTTTTTTTTTTAAATTGATTTATTTGTGTATGAAATTTATACACATATATACTATGAATATACTTACTTTTTGTTTTATACCTATTTCATCACCAATAATTCAATAAATTCGGTTACATGTCAATTTTTAGTGATTTTTTTTAATTCCTTTAATTTTTTTGTATTTTGAAAATTGCTTTTATTTTTATTACTCACAATTTTATACGTTAGCAAGAAAATTCGATTTTTCTAAAATCGTTCAAGGAGTCGAAGTTGAATGATAGGATGAAGTCGGAGTCGGTAAATTTTGAAGCGACTCCACAGCCACTGCCAAAATGATTTTTGATTTTTTGTATCTGGTTTGATGAATGTTTAAAACAGTTTGCTGTACTAGGATAGGTAAAAATAATATGAAGCAATGAAACGATAAAAATTAAAAACGAATACAATATTGAATCCAAGTAGAGGTGTAACGCATATCACTTTTTTTTTTTCAAACTTATTTATAACATTCACATTCTCTCACGTCCAAACGCCAAATATCAGTTGTTTCGAGACCGTACATATATAGACGATGCCTATTTGCAATTGCATAAATGTCGTACGCTCGCACCAAATTTAGCACCGGTCGCGCATATCATTGGCTTGTGAACGTGTACAATTGTACGATGCATACACATGTGCGTATGAATAATATAGGTTCGATGTTTTAAATTTTCGACTCTAGATTATAATATCTGACGTTTCTAAATGCTATTGAATCACTTGTTTACTTAAAGTATGTCAATCAGTGTGTGTACGTTGTTGACAGCGAGTCGGCTTAGTACATAAATGTTGGTTTGTTTGCCACGTTTATGGTGTGCGGTTTTGATATAACCGTGCACACAGTGTTGGCTACCGCCTTTGCATTCACTGACAGAATAATACTACGTTTTTATTCGCTTTAAATTAAAACAATTCCGCGAAAGTAGCATTTAGAATTCTAAATTTTTTGCGCTCCGTTTCCTATTGTTTCATTTTGCGTGGACTTTAAATTAGACGCTTTGTTCGCCACAACTCTTAATATAGATGGGTTATTTATTATTCGGAATCTTAGTTGTTTTAAATCTGTGTAAAAGTTTAAAAAATAAACAATAACTGGTAAAGCGCGATGTGGTGCGTCCTCCTGCATGGAGTCTTGAGGCTGTGCAACAACGGACAGGGCCTTCTTGGCCGTTGACCCACCTACACTACAATTTGCCGCTACCTGCTCAACTGCGACACATGCTGCTCCTGCTAAATTGTAGATATTCGTTTATTCGTCAATTTTGATCCCTTTCATTCAATTAAATTGGTCTAATTTGAAGAAAAATTCAGTTTCGACTATATTTTAACCTATACATGTGCTTAGCTTTGAATTTTTATATAAAACGATCCAAGCATTTTTTTTTATTAAAATTTTATACCATAATTTTTTTTGTTGTTTTTGTTTTATTGGTTGTCTAATAATCATCTGAAACTTATAATAAATATTATTATAAAAAATACATTGCCCGAGTAATGTCATATAAAAACAAAGCTTTTTTTTATAATTCAATTTTTATTCTACCTACGCATATTATAGATATCTCTGTTGTAATATGTAAATGATTCAAAACAGCGATAACTACAAATTCTTTGTATTGCGATAATTGACTTTGTACTAATGTTATTTTAAATACAAAGTATGTAGTTACCGTTTGTGTTTAGTGGAAATCAAAATGTGCATTAGTATCTGTTATAATATTTATATCAATTAATTTGCTCGATGCTGATAGTGTTTGGATTATTCCATTGATTTACTTCCAAGAGTGCGGGTCACAACTGACTTGGAATTTTATCAAGTATTCGGGTAATCGTCAGCTAAACACAGTCTGTAAAAATAATGTCAGTGAATATCTGAATACTCATTTGAAAAGTCGGTCATCATAATCTATACTTAGTTTCATAACCACGCTTAAATCCCACATGAACAAATGTTCAAAATAGTTTTTTCTTCTTTTCAGATGTCAGCTGGTTCTCAAATACAGATGGCACCTCAAGCATCTGTCACTGCAGCCCAACCTATTCATAGTCAAGACTCCAATATGAGTACAGGTTAGTAGTTTGAATTTTTTTCATACCATTTGCTCGATTACCTTTATAATAACGGTTTGTTACTTTTTTCAGGTTCCTCACATAGTGACAAGGAAACAGATGCTCTTTCACCTGAAAAACCCAGTGGAATCATGCGCTCAACTAGTGTAGGAAGTAGTGGAAGTGCTCTTAGTGGAGCTGCACCTACTGTTGTAGGCTTACCTCCAGATAGAAAACGCAAACGAAAAGGAGATGAAGGGGGTGGCGGCGGCGGTGGTGGTGGTAGTGGTACTAGTAAACCACGAACTGCTGCCACCTCCGCCGCCGATAACAATAAGAATATTAGAGAATATTTTAATAAACCCCCATCTAGTAGTCCTGTTCGACACGGAGGAGCTAAAAGTCCATCACCTCAGCAAACTAATTACCCAATGGTATGTAAATATGTCACAATATAAATATTTTGTTTCGTGATAATGAGTTTGCCCATAAAAGGCATTTAAAGTTAAAACAAACCAAATCAACTAATACTGTACAATTTGTATTCTTCAGTATCCACCATCGCCGTCAAGTTTATTCGCCGGAAGTGGTGGTGAATTTTTTAAAACCAATACTGCCGTAGTCTGTACTACGTCTTCTCAGGGGTCGCGTCCAACTCATCCATCTCCTTCTACAGCGGTAAAACAATCACAAACTGATTTAACGCTACAGAGGATACAAGAATTTGAAACGCAAGCATCAACTGATTTAGAACTACGCAATAACCGAATAGATGAACTTACCAGAGGATCTGAAGAACTTAAACATCAAGTCTCAAATCAACAGAAGGTATACAAACATTTTTTTATTAGTCATTGCTTAAGATGTATGTCAGTACTGTAATGAATACATGTTTTTCAACATATGATTTTTATTTTCAGGTCATCGAACAGCATAAGTCTCATATTAACAAA
This sequence comes from Arctopsyche grandis, assembly GCF_051622035.1. Lineage (NCBI taxonomy): Eukaryota > Metazoa > Arthropoda > Insecta > Trichoptera > Hydropsychidae > Arctopsyche > Arctopsyche grandis. Next base: position 18,935,226 of record NC_135358.1, read on the forward strand.
TGTATTGATGTTGTCAAAAAATTATTAAACGAAAAAAGCACAATAGAAAAAAAAGAAGCTAGACAAAGATGTATGCAGAATAGGTTAAGATTAGGACAATTTGTTACCCAAAGGGTGGGTGCAACTTTTCAAGAAAATTGGACAGACGGATATGCATTTCAAGAATTAACTAGGTATGTTTGTACTATAGTTTTATAAATATTTGTTCTACAATTGAGGAATACAGTGATTTAACTTTTTTTTTCGTTATAGGCGGCAAGAAGAAATTACTGCTGAAAAAGAAGAAATAGATAGGCAAAAAAAGCTTTTAATGAAAAAGAAACCTTCAAATGTTGAAGGTGGAACTGGAAGAGGAAAACGAAATAATACTGGTGGTACCACTGGAACTACGGGGACTACAAGCACTGGAACTGTAGTAAACGCCAATGTTGCAAGTGCAAATGCAAATGCCAATCAACAAGCGACTTTACACAATGGTACTGATCCACCCACTTTTCTCAAACCTGACCCATTACCCACATTTTCGTGGCAAGAATATTATGAAGCTGATGAGATTTTAAAGGTAATATAAATAGAAATATCTACATAAACTTACAATTTTATTAATTTATTTTTTACATATTAAATATCACATGAATTGTAGCTCCGGCAAAGTGCATTAAAAAAGGAAGATGCTGATCTTCAATTAGAAATGGAAAAATTAGAAAGAGAAAGAAATCTTCATATACGAGAATTAAAACGAATACATAATGAAGATCAAAGTCGATTTAGCGCACATCCTGTTTTATCTGAAAGGTATATTTGATTATATTTCTAAAAGTATTAAAATATTAATTGAAAGAAATGGAATTATTAAGTACACATTATGTAAATATTTATTTCGAAGTGTGGATAGTTATTGTTCAAAGAAATACTAATTTGTGGGAGTAATTTTATATTATATTCTGTAATAACAGGTACCTTCTGCTAATGCTACTCGGTAAAGGAGGCTTTAGTGAAGTACATAAAGCTTTCGATTTAAGGGAACAAAGATACACAGCTTGCAAAGTTCACCAATTGAATAAAGACTGGAAAGAGGATAAAAAAGCTAACTACATCAAGTAAGTTTCGGAATTGTTTCAGTTGTGTTTTTATTGTAAACATGGCATTAGAATGCGCAAGAACAAAAGTAATTAAACTTTTCATGATTTTTAGGCATGCCTTACGGGAATACAATATTCACAAAGCGTTGGACCATCCTCGTGTAGTTAAGTTATATGATGTATTCGAAATAGATGCCAATTCGTTTTGTACTGTTTTAGAATACTGTGATGGACATGACTTAGATTTTTATTTAAAACAGGTATACACATATTATAAATGAAATAACAGTATTTTACCTGTAGTGTGTATGTTTATATTTTAAGTATGGTCTATTTTCATTTTAGCACAAAACAATCCCAGAAAGAGAAGCTAGATCGATTGTCATGCAAGTTGTTTCTGCTTTAAAATATTTAAATGAAATTAAGCCACCAGTCATTCACTACGATCTAAAACCAGGAAATATACTTTTAACGGAGGGTAATGTCTGTGGTGAAATTAAAATAACTGATTTTGGCCTTAGTAAAGTCATGGATGAGGAAAATTATAATCCCGACCATGGCATGGATCTAACAAGTCAAGGAGCTGGTACTTATTGGTAAGTCTTTTTTATTCTATAAAAAAACTACTCTTATAAATAAAATTTTCTTCATTTAATTATTATCATATATTTTTTTATAGGTATCTTCCACCAGAATGTTTCGTAGTTGGAAAAAATCCACCTAAAATTAGCAGTAAAGTGGATGTATGGAGTGTTGGGGTAATATTTTATCAATGTCTATATGGAAAGAAACCTTTTGGTCATAACCAAAGTCAAGCCACCATATTAGAAGAAAATACTATCCTAAAGGCTACAGAAGTTCAATTTGCCAATAAACCTACTGTTAGTAATGAAGCTAAGGTACGATCAATAACACACCTAAAATGTCGAAGCAAAATAAGTCAGTATTCTGACAGTGTCGTTCTATATAGATTTCTAATATTATATTTTTTCTTTTATAGAGTTTTATTCGTGCCTGTCTTGCGTATCGCAAAGAGGAGCGTATTGACGTGTTCAGTTTAGCAAGGCATGAATACTTACAACCCCCTGTACCCAAACACGGAAGAGGAGTAGGTGTAGGCAATGTTGGTACAGGGAACGCTGGAGGCCCACATCACACCACACATCATGGCCCCCCACATCACGGCGCCCAGCTGAACCCACCTACACCACAGTCATTCAACGCAGCCATGTTTGGTTCGGGGATGAACGCATCCAGTAGCTCCTAGAATCGTCGCCGGCGGCATCCACCGCCCTTTTTTCCTCGCACCTGTTGATAATTAACACCACAGGTCTGAAAGGAGAAGTGTTCCTTTTTACACACCTTTCATATTTCTTCAAATGATGCTCTACGTGATGATATACATAATGTTAAATCTGAGAAAATGTGATAAAAATTAAAATAGTTAAAAGGATACCAATTTCCTATGGTGACTAAATGAAAAATAGTGTATTTAAATATATAAGAATCTTGAAAAGTTATAGGATATATATAATAACAAAATTATAAAGTGATATGTGATTTTGTGTTGTTAATATACATTGACTGATATTGAAATTGTTTTGTTTGACTTGTTACATTTGTGTATTAAGGACACCTGTATCATGTTGAAAGTGTAAATAACTGGTGACAATTTCATGTTGGATAATATAAAAGGAATATTTATATTGTGATAATTTCTAATGATTCTTAAGGGAAAGCAGCGTTTAGTTCCTGTAAAATTCAAACTCCATAAATATTCCTATCTATTAATTACCAAGTTCTTATTGGCTGCTTTTTGCTTGACCGTATCTTATTCGGAGTGGATTTTCATCAATTTACCACTTGAAAGTATTTAGACATGACATATGCCATGTATTCAAATATATGTATATTCATCCCTCATTTCGAGCAAAACATTGAGGATTTTTTTATATTTACAGAACATGCCCACTTTTGGTTGATTTTTTTTCAAATTAAACATCGTTTATGGTTGTTAGTATTCCTCATCAAAAATTGCTCTGTATTTGTTCATTTTATTTATTTAATATGATAAGACTTTTTAATTCCGATAAAGATAAGACTAATTTTTGTTTGTAATCCAATATCCCGATCACTTTTACTCCATTTTATTCATCAGATTATATGATTTAATTACATTTATAGAATTGTTACCTTTTTGTTTTTTTTTCTTCATATTTTTTAAATCGTAATTCCAAAACTCTTCTTGATCAAATATCTAAATCATAACTTACAGAATATATCTAACTCTTGGATGCTTGCTGATTAGTGTGAAAAAGTTCTGTATATAAGAGACAGTTTTAAGAATTTCCATACGTAATAATATTATTTTTCATTATATGAAATTCGCTCATAAATCGAGGCATGGGTGTATATATATGTACGTATGTATGTAATAATCTTGTACATATTGTTAACTTTATATGTATATATGTTTTACATATAAATAGAAATCAATAAGTTATTTTATGAAGTGACCTTGCTTTGTATCATAGTAGTGTGTTATTTTATTAATTTCCAGCGTAAAACAGTCTGATTAAGCAGTACTGAAAAAGAATGATTGATGCGAGTACGAATGAATGGCCAGTAATGGCAGTAAGAACTATTAGTGATATGAAGCTAATTGATCCAAATGCTTCAATGTATTAAGAAGATACAAGTCTGATCAGTGACCATGTCTAGTTTTCGTTTTGCAATTTATACGTATTTGTTTTTGTTGAATATAATCGTGAGGGTTAATAAATGTCCTTTGATGGTAACATGCATCAGTTGAAGTTACTCAGCTTACAATTCACAATATTTGATTCACATTGTTTATATTATACAAGGGTAAATTTTGTTCTGTCTTCGTGTGATATTCTTTTTTATATTTGTATTATTTTGTTAATTTTTTTATTATAATTTTTTTTTACATTTGTCTGATTTTTAAATTTTGTTTTTCTTGTAATACCTGTATAAACTTTTAGACTAAAACAATGCATAAGAATTTATTTGTAATATAAATCACACAATACAAACCTCCTTTTACAGGCCTATTATCTCCTTTTTCACATTTCTATCATGTTAAATTTCTTCATATTTTTATTTTTTTATGTTTCAACGATGTAATGTATCTTCTTTGGGTAGTTGAATCAAATATAATTGAAAATCATTTGGTCTTCCAACTTTCAATTACAAAGCCACAAAGGTGTTTTTTTAATGTACACGTATTATGCAAATATTGAAATTATATTTTTATTTCCATTATACCTATAAATTAAAAAAAAAAATTATCGCAGCATGGTAAATATATGATGAAATCATTGCCAAATAAGAAAATAAATAAGTTTTTTCAACACAAATATTTTTTTGTAATGATATTCATTGTTTTTTTTTAAATTTTCCATTCAAAATTGTTTATGTACTTTATAATTTTTCTCATTTTATCTCTGGAAATATAAGTCACATTTATTCTGAGGTCATACATTTCATGTCACCTAAACGCAAATGTTTTTATTCTAATACTAAGTGTTTTATTTTACTTTCTCATCCTTAGAAATTTTCCACAGTAGTGAAGTAAATTATCAGTGACCTTAAGAATACTGTTATTTAAATTGTATAAATCGGTATTCCATAATTAATACATCTGCAAGAATTGTCGCATATGATATTTGCAAATAAAATATAAATCTCCGAAAAATCAGCTACATATCCATGTAGTTTAGTCTCATCAGTAAATAGATACATGACTGGTACACATTACTGTGGTTTTAATTTATGATTAAATTTAACACATACTTGCAGTGGCAGTTTATGCATAGGAGCTGCGCTGCTGCAACACCTAGTAAAGTTACGAAAAAAATCGCGTTTGTTTTTCTTTGCAGATTCCTTAATTTGTTCATTCTTCCTTTTAATTTTCAACCTATTCATACATTTTGTAGATAGATAAGTGTAGTTTTTTTTAATTGATATTTAAAAATATCGATTGAATAATAAAGTTTTAGGTACACATTTGTACTCGGGAAGTTGGTCAACCATTGAGGAAATTAGGGAACATTTATAAGAAAATTACACTTGGAATTCACAGTTTGCATCGCTTGCCTTTGTCAGGTTCAAAAGATGGGTATGTATTTTATATATATATATATACAAAATGATATATTGAAAATGTTTTTAATGGATATATTACATATATGAAGTCTAGAAAGCAGAAATAACGTTTTATTGCGTAATATAGAACAAAATTGATATGTTAGAACAGACCTGCAAGTTGATGACTTTTCCAAGTTGCTAAGCAAGTTTTTTATAAACTTTTTGCTCAATAATCAACCTTTTGGTTGCCTTTTGCTCAATAATACCAATACTTCCATTATCACTAAGCAAATGTTTAGATTGTGACATGTAAATCTTCGCAACGAGTCTAAAAATTCTGACATGTACGTATTTGGCATGTTGTGTTAGAAAAGGTTAGGTTTTTTTTTTAGTAAAAAAATGCGACAAAATTTGTACGTAACTTCAACTCAACTTCCAATCGCTCATTTTAAAACAAAATAAACAAGCATAGTGATAGCGCCGAAAAATAAATAATATCAAGAACAATTACAATATTTTTTAAAGGTTATTTATTATACTGTTTGTTTTCTCGCAGGAATTCAACTCTTAACATAACTTTAACTTTTAATATAATATTTGTATGGCTAATTGAACAAAATATATTTTCAACTGAATAAAGCGAGTCGCTGCGCATTTGGTCGTATTTGAATCGGCTACGACCAAAGCTAAGCGCCGGCAAAGCTCAGTTCTCGAGCTCAGTGTGTCGATCGGGTTCGTTCGCGTTGGTTGTGCCGCCGCTCGTCGGTCCGCTGCGTGTCAAACTGGCCTGTTTCATGTGAATTCTGACAGAAAAGGTGCAGCAAACGACCACAGTGAGCTGCCCTCGTCAGCTAAGAAGTGTCCTCGTGGAGGAGTTCCGGGCCGGAGCGTCGACTGGTCCGCCGCCACCCCACCGGTACGCTACTGTCACCCCTCACCTCTCACCCTCCCCTCCCCTCCCCTCGTTCTCGCTCTCGACCGAGCCACCCGCTACCCCCGCCCCCTGCCCTGTCCGACTCTTTGTTTTGATTTGTTTATTCGGGAAATCCTCGTTGTCATGCACTCTGCCCTTATTTATTTACCTTTTGCGCATTTCTGCGTGGACCATTAGGTAATTGCAAAACTCGGTCAATTTATTATGGATATATATTGTATGTGTATAAATACATTGCTTGTCGCGCCTGGTAACGTTCCGTTTCCGAACAACAAAGTTTCATCATAGCTATTATAGCGTGTTGTTTTGCACTCCAACCCTTACTAGACGGAAAAATTTGAGGTACGATTTAATTTCTCTAGATTTCGCAATGTTCGTCATACATTCGTTTGCAAAAAAATTACAAAATTACAATAGAGTTACAAAAAAATCAATCGGAATGGTTAATGAGTGCAACCTTTTTAGCCGAGGTTCCAAAATTACCAATTCTAATCTCGCTGGTAAATATTATACTAAAATTTCCAATTGGATTTTAATATAGTACAGGTAAAGGCTAGGTAAATCGGTTTAGTTAAAAGGCACTGGGGTAACAGGAAAACGGAACTATCACAATGGATGGAGCAAATTTTCTTAGCTGTACAATTTATGGCATTGAAAAATTCCTGGATTAATTGTGTTTACCACCCTCAAAGGAGTATGGAACGCTGTATACTCAGTATAATGAGGGAATATTAAAAGCGAAATACGTGGGTGAGAAGTATGACAAGGGATATAGTGGACAGAGTGAAGAGATTGAAACGGCAATGGGCGGAACGCGTAGCTAGGAAAATGGACGAAAGAAGTGCTGGAATGGTACCCGAGAGAATGTAAAAGGGTGGAAGAAAAGCCGCAAAGAAGATGGTTGAACGAAATTTAAAAATGAGTGGGTTGAGTTGCGCAAAAAAGAGACGATTGGAAACGTGTTGGAGAGGCCTACATCCAGCAGTGGGTGGTGAACGACTATAAATAGATATATATATATATATACCAGGAAGTTTTAACAGGTACCTAGACCATAAAACGCCGTCCTATACAATTAATTACAAACATTGCAGCATTTTTTTTATTACATAAATCGCTGAAGAACACGAAATTACCAATTAATTAATCCATAGAGACATGTATGGATTTAAACTTATACATACATTTTTACATATTGTACATAATTCAAATTCAGATATTTGTAACATAGCGGATAGGATTATTTTTGCCAATTTGATGGAGGAACCGTTTCAACAATGAAATCAGATAAATTGGCAAACTCTGATAAGAAATGATCGACTTGGAGTCACAAATATCCAAGTGTGACTAGCAGTGGCGTAGCTGCCGCGCCCGCAGACCCCGCAATGCGGGGGGGGGGGGGGGGCGCCGAGACCTGGGAGCCGCCACGAAGCGCGCCTTTTTCACTGATTTTTTAATTTGTCCCGTAATTTTTTTGAAATAACTTTTTTAAAAACTTTTCTTATTTTTCAACCTATTTGTACTATATGTATGTACATACATTATTATACATAATTGATCTATGCCAATAGGGCTAGAAGACTGCCGTCTTTTTCCATCTTTTGAACGTCAGTGCCACTTAGTCAACCTATTTGCAGAGAATTCTCTTATTCTTGTATATATTTTTTCAATGTTTAAACAATAAAACAAAATTATATGATTAAAACCAATAAAATTTATAAATTTTTCGCTGTCACCATTAACAGGTGGGAAGTATTTAAGGAAAATTCACCATCAGTTACTTTAAACAGATTCTGCACTGCTTGTTGGTCGTCCAGATTAAACTATGAATGCACTTCGATATATAGATACGTAAAAAGTATAAATTATTAATTTGGAAAGTTATTTTGCTGTATGTAAATAATATGAATATATGGGGGAGGGGGGGCGCCTTAAAATATTTTGCGAGGGGGGGCACCAGGAATTCACGCCACGCCACTGGTTTATAAATGATGATTGCATCTAAATTTGAGGTTTCGATTCAACTTTGTTTTAGTCAATATTATCTATTTGTCTAATTTTTGGCGCAGGACCGTGACAAAAACTTTGTGAACAAAAATACGCGTTCGTTGAAGCAGGAAGCACGTTTTTGATGGCGATCTTTTGTCGCGTCCCGGCCAACATTAAAAGGAAGCAAGAGAATCGCTAGTGCTAGTGTCGCCTTATTTAAAACGTTTTTAGATCTACTATGTGTGGATTTTTACTACATATATACAATGTTTGTGGATTTGCAATTTCATTCACATACGCCTTCGAAGGTGTGTAATTTATGTATGTATTATGGTTATGTCATACTATAAACAAAGCCTCAATAGTTGCACATCACGTTCTCTGGGTTTTTTTATGCGGAACACACGGGAAACCTTTCGATGTTAATATTCACCTTGAAATTCGCTCTAAGAGCGTTTTCAAAAAGGCTATGGATTTTTTTTGTGTCTTCTCGGTTGGATATGTATAATAAGTCTAGCTTATTTCGAATGCGCTTTTTTCCGTCTACGTCGTATCTCGAAACCGGTTTAGGATGAGCCTACCAAACTGCGTTTTTTATCCCTTCTGACAGTTTAGAACGGCTCTCCTCAAATTGCTCAGTATTGTTTATGTGTGCATGGTTTTGTTACAAGATTTTCGGAGGTAAGTTAAATCAACTTGACAAATCCGATCATAATTTTTCAAATTGAATTCTAGAACAGATTGGAACGTTCCCGACGGCCGCTTTTCACTTTGAAGTCAAGGAAATTATCTTTTATCTTCATTTAAAATACTGAGAATGATTATGTTGTTAATGTTAGATCAGATAACAACTGAAATGTTTTTTTTTGGATTATGTAAAATTAAAATGTTTCTCTTAACAAAACAAAAAAAAATCCATTCATCAAATTCTCTTTTCACGGCACAATAAGTCCAATTTAACGCATGAACTCATTTGTATTCATCTAGAACATTAGTTCAAACTTTTTGTGTCAAGTGTATGATTGATTTTATAGTAGGTAATTGTGCAATTTGCTTTTGTTCAGCATGCAGTTTGTAGACCGCTGATTGTTAACCGCTAGTTACTAGTCACCAATGTGTGCTAACAAAGATTACTATCGTTTTTGCGGTGTAAATGATAAGACTTTTTGTTCCATTTAATTGCAACTAAGGATAACTCATCTCTTTATGGTTTTTTGTATCGTTACAAACTATTCTAAGTTTGGGTTCAAGAATAGACAAAAATGAAAATTTGCTATTACGGAAGTCATATGATACATACGAGTACATACTTGTACTAGAACTAGACATATCAACCACAACATTTGGACGAATGAACGTTGTTTTTAAATCAAAAATGCCACTCTGTCTGGAGAAAAAGATTTTCGATCAATGCGTTTTGCTAGTGATGACGTATGGATGTGAAACTTGGACATTAAACGCCAAGATTTTACAAAAGTCCAATGTACTCAAATAATTATGGAACTCTGTATGCTCGGTATAACGAGGAAAGACAGGAAGTGAAACACGTGGGTGAGAAGTATGACAAGGGTAATGGGCATAGTGGATAGAGTAAAGAGATTGAAATGACAATGGGCGGGCCACATGGCTAGAAGAATGAACGAAAGGTGGACAAAAGAATTGCTAGAATGGTACCCGAGAGAATGCAAAAGGGTAAAAGGAAAACCGCAGGGAAGATAAGTTGATGAAATTAGGAAAATGTGTGGGGTGAGATGGATGAGAGTTGCGTAAAACAGAAACGAGTGGAAGCGTGTTGGAGAGGCCTTCATACAGCTATATGTAGATGGTGAGCGGCTGTAGATGATAATGATGAATATTTATTTAAGGTAATATGTATATACATATTTTTTTCATATCTGAAAATATTACGTTCAATTTATTTTATTATTAGGTTTGGAAAAAGGTTTTTCCGAATGGTTGAATATAGGGTAGGTAAACGTGACAGGGTTGGACTTCAGATTTACGACAGCCCCTGGGGTATTAACAGCTCGAATACAATATGTGGAGGTCAGAAGTTCACATTTCCCGTAAGGTTATTTCAGTTATGCACTTCGTTACACGCTTCTAACTTCGTACATACAACAGCCAAAGTATTCGAAATGTTTCCTCGCGACTTGATTACATTTTCATTGCGGATCTTTCGACAATGTCGTCTTACATATATTGGCATAACCAAAATTTCAACGTGCGTTCCACACGTGATGACGAAATTAATAATGAGTTTTATCTCGTGAACTGTTCTACATATGTAGTAAAGATTTCGTCACGAACAATAATATATACACAGTTTTATAACACAATAACCCATTTTTTATCTTCTAACTCTTGACATTTCGTTTATTTGTATTTTGAATGATGGTAGGAAGTACGATTTTCAAACACTGTATACGCACACGGATTCTGGGTTATCTTTCCGATGCGTCAATCATATTTCAATTCTCGGATTTTTTTTAGTTAAATTTTTATTGTTTATTTACAGGCAGTGAATGTGTGCATTTACAACTCGTCTATAAGTAGGTGAACGTTGCGTGAGATGACACAGGAGCATTTTTTAATACTATTTTTGAATCATCGTCACATAGCACTCGACACATGCGTTTTATATATGAATAATATTTTACTGCTTGCTCGCGCCTCTGATTTTCCCCTCCTTTGAGAAAGAGAATTTTCGATCAAAATGTTTTGTGATATTTTTTGCTCTGTTATTATCTAAAACCCTCTTGTGAAAATTGTTGGGGGAGAGATGTGTAACCTGCTCGGTTTCACTTGAATTGACATGCATATACATACCTCTGTGGAAATGCTTTCCTTTGTACGCATTTCCATTGCACACAGTACTCTTATTTGCACCTGCATAATAGTAGTCGGATAAAAGTACATTTTCCGAGCCGTACATTTGTATCAGTCTTTTTATTTTGCGAAACTACTGTGAAGATTTTTAACGTTTGTACCTAAATACATATGTATGAGTATCTCTAGTGAAGTTTTATGTTAAATATTTTACCTTTAAATATTTTCCCGTATTCTTCGTTTATATTTATCATTTTATTTTATTTTAATCAACATATACCAGTGTATTCATAGGTTACCCCAATATGACACTGGCCAGATAATATGTGTAGACAAGAATAATACACATTTTATATAATCATGTACATATATAAAAAACATATTTAATTTTATTTAACAAACATTCACATGTTACCCAAAATATTTAAAGAATCATTATATCAAATACAAAGCGAGATTTTGTATATAAATATATGTTCTTATCGTTTGTCTGTGCATGCTTAATAAGAACCCATATCTGAATAATTGATGCCAAACTTGATGCAGTTTGCTTTGAATTAATCGATATATGTATAGAAACAGAAGTTATATAGAAACAATCTACAGAAACATTTTTTCTAGAAAGTATATGCTATAACTCTCTTTTGCAAAATAATTTTAAATGCATCATCATCTACAGCGTCTCACCATCCACTGCTGGATGAATGCTTCTCCAACAGGCTTCCATTCGTCTCTTTTTTGCGAAACTCTTATTATCACACCCCATACATTTTCCTAATTTCGTCCACTCATTTTCCTTGCGGACTTCCTTTCACCCTTTTACACCCTCTCGGGTACCATTCTAACACTACTTTTGTTCATTCTTCTAGCTACATGACCCACCCATTGTGATTTCAATCTCTTCACTCTCTCCACTATAACCACTACCCTTGTCGTACTTCTCTCCCAAGTATTCCGTTCCTATCTTTCCCCGTTATGCCGAGCATACAGAGTTTCATACTTCTTTGAGTGCATTGGACTTTGTAAAGCATCATTTGTAATCTTTTACCTTTAATTCTGCACTCGAATGCCGCCATAGCGGCGGTATTGAGGTTTGCCGTATTAAGGCGCTCTTCCACCGAATACGTTGACGCACACGTATCGTGTTTGCGCCAAATTATGTAACGTACGTACGTGGTTTGTAATGGAAGTGCGCACACCGCCGCGTGTCACGATACGTGCGCGTCAACGTATTCGGTGGAAGAGTGCCTTTACTCGAATGCCGCCACTACGGCGGCATTCGAGCATATTACGTTAGTGTCATTTTTTATACTTTTATTGGTTACTCTAAACCTTTGAATTTCCATTATATATTGATAACAAAGATAATTTCAGCATGAATGCTTAATAATAAGTTGATAATTCGTATAAGTATAAAACGTGTTGTCATTTAAGTGCAATTTTGCAACATTTTACGGGTCATAAAATTTGAAATTCGAGTCCATGCCACTCGCCATCAATACACAGTATTTGTTTTGTGTTTCGAACGCTCTACTGGCAAGAAATTGTCATAATTTCTAGTAGACACAACTTTTCAAATTATGGGTGTTATTTGGAAATATTTTGTACATTGATTAATTGTTTTAAAAATTGTCTACATTGATTAATTATTATGGCTAATTATTAATTTTTGTGGCTATATCTATTAACCATTCGTATGTTTTCGTCAGTAAAATTAAGTATTTTTTTTTTTTACTCAAAAACGTTTCGAGTTTACAGTTTAAGCACATAAAAAATCTTCGAGTGCAGATGGTTTAATGTACATATATGCCGAATAAAACTAAACTTTTTCATGCCTTTTAGCAAAAAATATTCTGTAGACTGCAAGTATTATAATTTATTTTTTCTAATTATTCCTATTGTGATGTACATACATATAATTAAAACGACTTTCATTGTTGTCGAAATTGACATTCATTGTTGTCGTCAACAATAAGAAGCAAAAGAAAATCATAAATTACTCTTTCATATTCAATCTCAGTTTGTTTGGCGTAAACAAGAAGTTCAAAGTTTTGGTGTAAAAATGTACTTATTTGCTGCTACATAATTTTGAACATTTATATGTACACCTAGAAACCTGATTCCGATTTTATTTTGACATTTTCAATCTATTGGAAATAATTTAAAATTGTAGTTATGTACATATGACTATGTATGTACATATATTGCAACTCTGGTGTTACAACTTACTCGTATTTACTTTTAATCATTGAGTAAATTGAATAAATTTCCAGACTTCTGTTGTGGTCGAACCTACATAAATACATACGTGTAGGACCATTTAGGTTATTGACCTCGTAAAATTTAAAATATCGTGATTCCATATAAGTATGTGCTGATTTACAGACGATTAATGTACACATGTTCAATATTATGAGTCTTGCGGATGTAATTTTAAAATAGTATTCACAAGCGCGTATTTTGAGAAACCCTCGAAGTTCAAAGCTTAAACGATACATCACTTTTATAATTGGTTAATACATATATATTTTAAAACTTTCTAATGCGATGACATAATGTCCTCCCAATTCATACATATTTATTTCCATTGGCTTACAACGTCGTTGTCAGTGATACATGGCCGCCGCTAGACGTTTCATTGAAGCGTAGTCTACAACGCTTGCCAAATTGAACGTTTTAAAAACCATTTCGCTTACTATTTCATTTTCATATTATGTACTTACCTTTATAACTGCCAGCAATAGCATAAAATATATTTTTGTTTAAAAATAACTCTTTTCGTGTTATTATATTCCTATTCCCTTCTAAGTACTCTCCAGCTGCCTCTATGAAGCATTAACAGTTTTGACTCGATACATTTAAATACGATATTTTAATTTAACCAGCAAAACCAGCTTAGTAGTAAGCGTATAATGCTTACAATTGAGGAATCACGAGCTCGAGCCCTGATCCAGGGTTACCGGCCATGGTTATATGTGACTCCAGGTCGATCGTTTCCTATCAAAGTTTGCCAATTTACCTGATTTAATTTTTGAAACCGCTCCTTCCAATTTGGCCACCTACCCTCACCTTTCACCATCATTTGAATTTAATTTTAAATTTATAATAGTATAAATTTATATATAGTACATATGTACATAAGTTGGTCATAGGTGTGGCCCCGGGACAATCCCGTAATAACACCACGGTAAAAATAAATATATATTTATATTCATCTAATATATAATTTCGAAAGAGACTTTGTAAGTATGTAAGGTTTGAGCATCAAAAAGAAATCAAATTTCCTATGTCATCGATATCGTTGAATATTATTTTTTTTCGATTCAAATAAATTTTATAAAAAAACAAATAAATGTTTACTATTAGATTACCCATGTTTAAGCTGTTTATATTGCAAATACCAAGCGAAGGCGGGTAAAACCACTAGTATTATATCTAGCCACTTTTATTTAGAATTTTTTTCTTGAATTAGTTCATCAAAATTATTAAATGTGAATTTTAATCTTCTGGAAATGCGAAACGTCTCACAGCTAAAGATTTATTAAATATGCTGTTAATTCAACGCTGTTCATTTTGTATTAAGCTGAAATTTCTCTAAATTCGATAAGTGAGTTAACATATGTAGTATCCAAGTCCGTACGCCAATTTTTATTCAAATCTTAGATGTCTCAGCCAACTTATTAAGGTATCTCAATATAAACTGCAAGTTGATTTAAGGAATTTATTTTATCTATGTTACTTGTTTAATCCCACTACTCTCCTGAGATATCTATCTCTGTTGCATGGCCCTGAATCTGACACCCCAATTTGGTGTCTGTATTTAAGCACCATTCTGTGAATTATACCTTACAGTAGCTCATTTGCATGTTTCCTAATAAATTGAACTCTAATTTCCTAACTCTTCATTTTCAACTGTTGATTTGCCTGGAAGAAGGATTATTAAGATAATATTACATACGCACACATTTCCTTTTCAGTTTTCTGCCAATAATGGAAGTTCAATTCTACCTTAAATTAAGGTATATTTTACGCTCGGGGACTGTTTTTAAGGCCTGACCGCACTATGCGTCTGCGACACGAACGGCAGCGTGTGGCCAAATATTGTTTGTATGAAATTGTATGAGATATAACGCACTACGCGTCACGCGACAGAGTTGCCTTTTGTATCAACTTTGCCGTGTCGTGTCGTGCTGCAGCAGTCGACGGCCGTATAGTGCGGTCAGACCTCTAAGATAATAATATAAATTAAATTTGGCTTAGATATTATATGTGTACGCTTTTATATGATACGTGCAACTTGAAGCTTCAACTTGGTAAGCTCTGAAATCCCACGTTTTCAACGGTAATTACGAGCTCACGCTGAAAGCTGTTAATCAGATTACATCGCATAAATGATGTCTTCGCATTGAGAACAAATATTGCGACAGGATCAAATAGGATGATGGATACGCATCCATCGTTTAATCTCTTGGAATTGCTGTAGGTACATACAACAATACGCAATTATATCTTATCCTTTATCTTTGATCTGATGTGTGACATGCGCGGTAGGTATATTCGTCAATGGGTTTTTGACAATGGTTACGCGCTAGCGATTCCACCGTTAATCTGCTCGCGTGACGTGTGTTGTTGTTTTATAAATTAGAAGTGCACTTTTTCAGTGGGTTGTGCGTCATCCATAAAATAAAAGCGACACACAACCGACTAACAAATAAATTCACAAATTAATCGTATCCATCACGCAGATGTTCGTCGAACAAGCATTCAATGGGATTTTCTCTCGATTTAGTGCTAGTCTCACGGTTAAATTATGTCCCGCTATAAACTGTAAAACTTCGTTTATAATTAGTTAATGCGTGCGTCATTCATTTGAAATATTAACGAAACAAATCACGCTTGTGCGAAACGATGTACGACGTCCAGTAAATAATTACTGCGCATCCTTTGCCAATTTCTAGTTTTCCAATCAGATATTCGGAATACCTCCTGGTTGTAAGATCAGAGATACTGAACATTTTTTTGCTGTTGTATATTTTATTAAACACTAGTTGACGTTGCACGGTTGTTGCTAGGAGTTGAAAATAAAGACCTTCTATGACTCTTTTAAAATCCGTCTACAGCTCAAATCGGCAACTACACGTACGAAAAATATTCTTGGATACATACATAAGTATATTCCATGGTTCGGTGATTATTCCGCAAAAAGCGATCTCGATCACGGAACATCTAGCATCCAAAAACTTCATCAATCGAAAGCTATCCACGCGAAATATTGTACTAACGATAACTCGAGTTCCAGATATTCTGTGATCGAGATTTTAGTGACTTGCGCGAGATCGCTTTTTGCGGAATAATACGTTTACCATATTTCATGGCGACTAGGGATTGCAATTTACCGTCAAATTTCATATTTATTTATTTAAAGTTTTGACCATTTGAAAGTATCGATCATAATAGACACTACCGTCTGATCGAATTTATTACGATTTGGTTAGTCTGTGTTGCCAGTGAGTTTATCAATTTGATATTGCCACATTTAATACAGAAATTAAACAAATTCCAAATAACCTAATCTACAATACGCCGTTTGCATCGACTTTTATGCAATAATATGCCTGTATATATATGTACTTAATTCGCGATATAATAGCTTACGGTAAATACCGGCAATTAAAAAAAAATACTGGTATTTACCGATGGTGAAATTTCGCCGATTTACTGGTATACTGGTATTGCAATCCCTATAATAATATGGACACTTGCATATGTTTCGTAGTACGTGGCGTATCCGTAACAGCAGCAAAACCTAAACTATATATTCATATTATTCAGCAGCAACGTACCACGCAGAACTGGTTTTCTTTGGTCACTGTGGAATATACACACATGGCGTGACGTCATAGTGGCGAGTGCACCCGCATTAATGAAAGTTCTGTCATGATCATATTAATATTTTCGGAAACGTTATTTGAGATGGTATTTTTAAAATGGGGGAAGTCCAATTTACAGTTAATATTTTTTTGTTAATTAATTTATTATACTTAATTCTTAATTTGCTATCACTACTTTTAATTCGATATATCCATAATCTCAAAAAAGCAGAATAAACGTATTAAAGACCACCAGTATTTTTAAATATTGTAAAACGCAAAAAGTTATATTTTATATTTTGCTAGATATTTCCCAAATGAAGAAAAGTGCACTTCCAAATATAGCGGCTCATATTGTGACAATATTGACTCGACGATGCGATGCAAGAAATATTGCAGCGTATCGTTACGCTCTGTAATGTATGTATATTCAAGCCGATTTTTCTTTGGACTCGTCCATAAATAGTACTGTATAGTATGAATAGAAGTAGTCTTTTCCATGCAGTGTTGTGCCAAACTGCTAACGCACAGTGATGGATAATATAAACGGACCTTAAAAAGTAAGGGCAATTTTTATATCAAACATTCCGTGTCAGATCTTGCATCCAAGGTCCACTGTACATATGTATGTACATATGCATATTAAACAAGTTTATTATCGAGGTGTAAAAATATCGACTTCGTTTTACAATTACAACTTTTTACAATCAATTTTTTCTGACCAGTGGGAGTTGAACCTTATCGTATTCACAAAATCATGACTGGGTAAATATGTACATACACTCAGAAAATAAGTCAAAAAATACAAAGCGGCAGAATAAATAAAGAGGATTTAGGTCTTCGGGTGGGGATGGCCTGAAACCGAGTGGGTGTAAGTGGTACACAATTGAATTTATGTAATGGGTATACTTTCAGTAAATCAAATACACTTGTACTCTAATTTGACTGTTGGGTCTGGAACTTTGCTCTGTGTTTCAATAGGTTTCATTGGTTTTTTAGACATTAATTCAATTTTTAACCATATTCAAATATTACAACTAAAGAGCGGACCAACTTTGCGCAGTTCATTGTTCATTGTTCGCCGTGCTTTGTTAATTTTTACTATGAACCTTTTATATGCTCTATAGCTTTGTAGTTTGCCCTTTTTCATGGAAAATAGACCTAAAACGCCCTGTTTCCTGGAAAAAGCACGCTTCCGGACCTACCTCTAATTATAACCATAAGTGTATGGACAGTTTCTACCTAATTTTGAGTGCACAGTGTAGTGACGCGATGTCACAACATGATGCAAAGTTTTTTTTTTCGATTTTCTTCAACTAAGAAAATGTGAATAGGTTTAGGATAATATTGGAAACTGAACGGCAAAAAAATATATTTTTAGGTTTGAATTATAATCTGTCTTTAAATGATGAGTATACTTTTTTCACTTTTTGCTCACAGATATATCCTTAGTAGCCTACATTTCTTATTGACATATTTTTTGTTTAAAAAACTTAATATTCTTAATTGTTTGTCGAACAATCGATAGAGAGTGTAACATTCCAAGGCCTTGTTATTTGTTTCCGCGCGTTCCGCACTGATTTTTTCTGAGGGAATCGTTTCGTGAGCCGAGTCCCTTACCATTTTTGTACGCGAGAAATTCTGCGTAAATATGTTATTTTAACAAAAAAAAAAAGTCATTCGGAATCAAAATAATTAGAATATTCTTAGCGAAAATTCCATAAATGCTTGAAGAGACGAGTATGTCAAAAAATGTTTTGTCTTCGACGAATCGCCTATACATAACAATTCACCAGTACCGCGAAGGGAACAGTATTGAGACGGAGAGTCCGTGCATGCGAACGACGTGGCGGACCATACTATAAAGGCGCTCTTCCACCGACTACGTTGACGCGCACGTATCGTATTTGCGCCAAGTATGCAACTTACGTAAGTGGTTTGTAATGGGAGTGCGCGCACCGCCACAGGACGGTGACGCATACGAATACACATACGCCGCGTTGACGGACTTCTGCCACAGTCATCAGTAGAGGTCGGACCGGAAGCGCGCCGTCTATTGTTCCATTATTGTAAATGCTTTGTAAAAAAGGTTCGGCAAACCTTTAACAATGCATTTACAACATGTGAACAATGAACAGCGCGCTCTGGGTCCGCTCTTTAGTCATCAGTCACGATACGTGCGCGTCAACTTAGTCGGTGGAAGAGCGCCTTAACAATCCACTACCTCAGGTAGGGCCGATTCCGATTTCTGAAGTTCGCTAATCCGAGTGAACAATTTCAAAATGGACAACGATTTTTATTTATTGCAATTTAATTGTTGATATTTTTAAAATGTTTAAGTAAAAGATTTAAGGGGAGTAGTCTAGTCCCTCTAGTCCAATGACGTTACGACACTGGTATGTACACAGATTTTAACTGTTGAGATTACGAATTGTTCCAGACTCATACTACGAGCCTGAACTCGAAAGGTTTGCAAGCCGATAAAATGTATCGCGTACATAAAATGTATGTACATACGTGCCAATCATCACTTGCATTTAATAGACAGTTGGATTTTGAAATCGCTGCTGTTTGGTGTCGGATTAATAATATTATTTACCCGTCTGTCGACTTTGACTCAACAACCGGTATTTGAGATCCACGCGAATATGCATTGTTTGCAATCCTCCAAATTTATATTTGCCTATACATACGTTGAATTATTGTGACGATCGTACATACATTATAGTCTCGGAAAAAAAGTCTAGTCTTGATTATTGCGCGCTAATGCTTCGACTGCCGAATTAATCTGTCCTGTCTACGATTCAAATAACTCATCACAAATATAATAGCATTGAATGGATGTTTCTCAATCAATATCCACACTGATATGCATATCAAATCGATATTAATTATTCTGAATGCGTTCTACGTGTGTCATTTTAGCCATTATGCATTTGTACGCGTTACCTCACCGATATCTCACGTGCTAGACAACTTAATTTCCATTCACCAATGAACTATTTAAATGCACACGTGTATGAATGTATTCGTATTTTATTCGTGAGCTTTCTTCTGGGTAGAAGATTGAGCTTTTCTTATTTTTCTCGTTTGTTTTTAGACTAGAGTGTGAATAAATGCGACCGTAAAGAGTGGAGTGTCACGGTGCCGCGAACATCAACGTGAATTATGGCAGTTATATTCTTGATGCATCGCACTGGTTTCGTCTGTTTTTCTATGCTGTCGGATGCTTCTCAAAGTTTTATATTTTTGCGGGAAACTTTGCCATTAGCTCCATGTACATATCTGGATTTTCTCTGGTTATAAGTAGCAAGTCAAAAAGGGTATACAGGTCGAGAGTGTTTTTAAGGAGTTGATATTCTTATACATATTGTATAAGCATTGTGTTGCTAAACTTTTTAAGTCACGATATACATATGTACATATGTATATTCACTTGTTAATGCATTCGCCTGCTGATTGAAAGATCGTGGCCTAGAATTCCGGTCGAAATCAAAAATATTTACTCGATTTCTCGATGATTACGATTATGTCAATCGCTACTAGCCAAATCTGCATGGTTATATAATCCAGATCGATCCTCTTCTGTCAATTTGATGATTTTATCGCACTTTACATCTACCCGTCAAAATCGTTACTCCCTTTTAATTTTAATTGTTTTTCTTTTTGGGGAAAAAATTGAAGAAAAGCACATCTCTATAAAAAAATTACTAAATTATTAATAATATTTTTTTTAAAACTTATTATGCAATAAACGAGATAAAATTACTATAATTATGTATACACATTGGCACTGAGAGAAAATTCGGGCCCGGCGGGAAATTTTATTTGGTGACCAAAAAAGAAAAATAAGCAATAATTGTGTATACTTGGCTGTTTATGGCGAATTTTTTCGACGAATTCGTCACCGCTGTGCAGAAGGGAATTTACAGGCTTCGCTTACATCGCTTAATATTCCGGACCGGGCCCTTAAAAGTAGCCAGACCCCGTGAATTTGTACCATGTCACCCTCCCCCCCCCGCCCTCTCCTTGGTTCCTAGTGTGTATGTATACATAAATACATATGTATATAAAATAAAAAAAAATCATTATTTGAATCGTGAATTGTGGTCAAATACACATATTTGATGTATTTATTTATTTAAAAATACTTGAGAATACATAACCGATAGACTCAAAATTGGTACAAAAAAATCATAAAGAATTTTCGACTTTACTACTACGAAATATTTTTTTCATTCATCGACCTCTTCATAATATAATAAAACATACATTTATTACATATAATTTTTTACGTACATATATGTATTATTTGTGTTTTATGAAAAGAAAAAATTATATGCAATCAAACATCTCTTCGAACCCTCATCATCCCGCAGCATCCGACAATTATGCTAAAGATACAATTTGTTAAATTTTCCTTTAGCATTGACCAATATGGTTATATAACTGCTTTTAGATGGTAATCTAAATTATCACACCTTCAATGGAGATGTTCATCCGGGATAGATCGGCGATAGACTAATCGCGATCAAGATATAATATATGTATATAGCCGAGTTTTCAAAAGCATTCTTCGCCTTCGAATTCCTCAATTTGTACGACCGAGTGGCACCAATTTTAATTAGGACCACTTGGGGGATATTTTCGGACGCGCACTGCATTTTTAAAAACGCTGGCTTAGAAGACGCAAGTGAAGTTTTATGTACGTGGGCGATGAACGAATGAATCCTTTGCCACTGACTGGTCTGGCTTTGTACTGTGTCCAAATGCGAAATCGATTTTTTTTTTGGCATTTAGTCGGGATTTGTCAAGGATTTACCGGGTGCGTTTTGTATGCAACTGAACACGGAGGTCGTCGTCGTTATCTTCGGGGTCCGACGAGCTGTGTTTCGATTATTAAAATCGGTATTGTTTATTTGATTTTTTTAGGGGCCGAGCACGTTACGGTTCATCGTTTTCACTGTGACATCCATACAAATTAACGGCCTGACCGAAAATGCATAGTCGGAACAGTTGGGTTCATTTCCTATTGACGATGGCGCTTTAGATAGTGTGCAAAATTGCAGTGGTCGAACCATTCGGGTCATGGTTTCGCTTAACCTTGTTCGTTGCAAATCACCTTTAGTATATACCACATATGTAGGTACATTTGTGCAGTTGCGGTCACGTCCAAACAAATCGCACTAATGACTATCGATGTGTGTGTATGCGTTCGTATAGGTATGTTTTATTGCGAAACGTGTTGAAAAAATACCTCGTGCTTGTTTCATGTTATGCGAATAGTAGTAGCGTACTGTTCTCCGATTGCAAAGACGTTAATATTTGCGTAATGTTGATTTCGTTCAAAGAAGTTTGAAGTGACTTGAAGTAACGTTATTACGTACATACATACATATATGCATACATGATCGTAGTCTGATATTTTTCCGTAAACTTCAAATGTTCAATGGTAATAAATTGCTTGAACATTGCTCGAAAAGTTGAAATGTCAACGTGTATATTGTTTGGTCGATTCGCTTATTTGATAATAGCTGTTCTTGTCATGCTCTTCATCTTTGGTTTGCCAAACGACGACTAGATGAACATTATTTAGACCTGAAGTATGTACAAGTTGTCTTAGAGGCGTACGAATAGTTAGAAAAAATTTGTTTAAAATTTCGCATTTATTTAATTTTAAGAATACTTGGAAAAGGCGGAATAAACCCAAGGGATTTGTCAATACATAAATTTATGATATAAATCTAATATTTCATTTGGAAATAGACTTTGCATATATGTATGTATGTAACCTTCGTTCGTTGGTTCGTAGTTTTATTTCCCCGGGAGCGAAGCCCTAGGGGGCGCAGGTGCCGTCAGGGGCGCAGCCGCCGAGGGTGAAGCCTCTTAGAGCGAAGGCTCCGGGGACGCAGGCGCCGGATTCTGGTATACATAAAATTTCGAAAGAAACAGTATATGTTTGCTTGTTCGTGACAGTCAATTTAATAAAAAAAACAAATGAGTATTCAAATAATTTTAATAAAATGTTTACTATTAGCTTAGTCATGTTTAAGCGGTTTATATTACAAATACCGAGCGAAGCCGGGTAAAACCACTAGTATGTAATAAAATAAAAAACAAAGTAGCCGAAAAGAAATATTAAACTCAAAATGGAGGAAAATAAAATAAACAATTTAAAAAAAATAGAGAAAATACAAAAGATATACTGGAAAAATAATAACTACAAAAACCCATTTATTTTAAGGGTTTTTGAACTCTCTATTTCAAAAAAAGGATTCCTTAATAATTTTTGAGTCTGAAAGTATGACCTCTCAGATGATTGTTATTATTAAACGTAAGAAGGTGTATCATAGGAAAATTGTAATGGTTATTTATAATTTCATAGACTTCAATTAAATCACCTCTTATTGTTCTCGTCTCCAAAGTGGAAAGATTGATTCTTTTCAATCTGGAAAATATCGTTTGTTAATATTTCATTTTTTTACTCTTTTTGTCTTACGAGCTGACACGAAAAAATCGTCGCCTAAAAATCGCGAAAGGTCGCGATGTAAAGCTCATGCATTGTTTTTATCAGAAAATTAATGGGCGTAACTTTTTATTTGCTTAATTTTTTATTTTGCAAACTACAGTAGGTACTGAAATCATAAAGTGGCTTGCCAAAATATTCTTGATTCAGTTTGAACGGAATATTTCTATAGGATATTTTGCATTTATTTTCCAATTTTCTTTCATATGTACAAACACATGTTTTGATTAGAATTTTAATATCTTTCGAACTGATATTTATACAATTATACAACTTTACGAAATTGAACATACCGAAACGAAGTTTTCCCAGAGAGAAGAAAACTTACATCACTTGGATCGTTTCATTGACTGGAAAACAATGAATACTCCGTGGAACAAGCCAAACGGCATTGAAAGCTCTAGAAAAGCGAGTTTTCCGGAAAATTGATGTAGTTTGCGAAGGCTGTAGTACATCTTAATACTACGCATTTGTCTTCTGTCCGGAAGCTGTATTGAGGGCGAGCGGAATAACGCCGTGATTTTTTTTCATTTCCCACCCACATTGCGATATGAGATTTCGTAAAAGTTGACAGTTGCCGATCAGTTCTGTTCACGAATACAAATTCATACGTGAAAAATGTTGACGGTTGACATATTGCAAATATACGAAAATCGTTTGCTGGCATATATGGAACGTTTACGTTTTGTATTGAATATAGTATAATATTTAAATTTATATATAGGAACACGTGCGTTGCCGTTAAATTTTCTTCCATGATGAAATTTGTCATATTTGTAAGTCTATTTATGAATTACACATATTCAAATATGTATATTGTATAAAGCCTAGATACATACATATGTACACAAGTGTATCAAAATTAATCAAAATGTTTGGGTAGTATTTTAATGTAAATACTTATATATCTTTTCTGGTTCTACGAATTCACTAAAATACGCATTGAGCTCATTCGCTGTGGGTCTCATTCGCAAGTCTGGATAACGCTTATCTATATTAGCCGGATGTTGGGCATTACGATTTGAAATTTACTTTTCCTTTTAAAATGCAATTGTAATGCATTAGTTAGTTAGAATTGTATCACTAAAATGAGTGCTGAACTCTGTATAAATGAATACGTACAATGTGAGTTATTTTAAATTAAGTAAAATTATTATGATTGCTTCGAATTTTCGAGCGTATTCATCTCAGTTACAATAGCTGAAAGCATTGTTGTAGAACTGTGAGATTGGTAATCATATGGTTAATTGATCTCATCTGACATTGATTCTGTTGTTTAACATCCCCTTATTTTTATCTAACCCGTCTAGACAACGAGAAACTACTGCATTGACTATTTTTAACTATTCCCATTAAATGTTCTCTTTGAATCCTGCAGTATTTTGGCATTTAACGCCAAATCTCCACATCAAATCATACATACGTCGTAACAGGCAAATTTCTTTGATCAAAGAGATGTATCATCTTCAAACAAAGCGAAATATTTTATGGAAGGACGGAGATTCTTTCCCACCACTTTTTATATATTGATGATCACGGTAGTGATTTTTCCAAAGTTATTCATTCCTACAAGCACAATGGAACAGTTCACTTCAGTTCAGCTCACTATAGTAGGATTATAATGTATGCATAATATTTTGGGTATTTTATGTTAATTTAGTAGCATTTCGTTCTGCCTCGATCCAGCCTTAGTTAATCTTGTTACTACAAGGTTTATATTATTATTGTATGTATTCCAACATTATTAATTGGAGAAACATGGCCTACTGCATCATTGTATTATGCACACATTTATCATTGAATTACGCGATCATGTTCAAATAACGTTTCGCACAACAACCGTGGAGCTTGCGTAGCCGTAAGATCAAATCATTGCGCAAACAGGCGGTAATGTTGATGTACCCGAGATAATCCTATTTCATTACGTTCGCGTTGATTAGATTTAACACCGTATGTTCTACCTGGACTTATTTTCCTTCTCAATAACAAAACGCCCACTCAAGTTTTTCTCGTGCGTAGATGTTTTTATGGCCCAGTTGAATTTTTAACAGCGTTCTCCCCTATCAAATTTCGGCAACATTATTGTTTATTTTTTTCCATTATCTTTTTGGCAGGGTTTTCTTTCATTCATCGTAGTATTCTGTCCGTCGTGACGTTTTGGAATGTGTCTGTTATCTCGTAACGTCGTATGAATCACGTTTTTCTGTTTGAATGTACACAATTTAATCATTAGTGATCTAAAACAAAATATTTACGGATGGATACTCCAATTAGTACGAAATGCGAATACTGTAAACATTTCATTTACAATTTGTGTATGTGCGTAACTTTCGTGCGTGGTTTTTCCTTGTAAAATTCAAAGTTTACAGTAATTGCGCTTTTCCGCTTTCTCGTAGTATCGTTTTTCGCCTCTGCTTCGCATTTCATCCTCGGTCTCTTTTTCTTGTTTTTCCTTTATATATTTTCTTCCGCTCGATTTATTTTTCACACAGACCTGTTTTTGGTATACATTTTTTTTAGACTTATTACACGATCTTCATCGTATTTCCTTAAATTTTCTTTTATTTTCGTATTATTTACATAAAAATATCTGTTCTGATTTCTTTATTATGAAATTTGAGGATGAATTTTATTTTTTAAATTCAGTTTAATACACGCTTCCAATGTGCGTGATTTCAGTATCAAATTTCTTCAGCACCTCAACGATTTCCTCGGACAGTGTTCTGGTCACCTTCGGTATCACTAATTTATTTTCTTCGAGATAAGATAGTATACTAACATAAAAAAAACCAGTTTCCGAGTGTTTTATACCATTCATACATACTACGTACATATATAACAAAGATAGTTTATTTAACTCTGATTTTATTTACACGCTTGATATGAATTGCTCATCTAAGCTGCTAATACAAGCTTATTCTTATTTCCAGACTTTTCCTTTTCCATTTCGAAGAAAATTCACACGACGTGTGAATATCGGTGTTATGATAAAAATATGAATAAATTTCGCTCTAACATTACACTTATCTGACGCGAATAAAGTTGTAATGTATTCATAACCACGTGCTAAAACTCCCCAGCTGAATAAATTAAATTGATTCTCTTGTCTGAATCTTTATAATTGCTCTAATTATAAAGATTCATTTTAGTTGACTTAAGGGGGGATTTTTTAAAATTCAAATTATTTTCGGAGATATAGCTGCTTTAGTGACGTGGCATCTGACCGGCGCTTTACCCGAAACTTTAAACGCGTTTTTCTCGAAACTACTTTTTTCGAGACGGTTGACATGATATCTCAAGTTTTACCGGACCAATTTACTTGAAATTTGGTGTGAGCCTTCTCTATACATTCCTATATCGCATGAACTAGAACTATGACAAAATTCCAATTTTTACTATTTTTAAAAAATTCGGATAAGTCAAAAAAACTGGTAAAAAAAAGACTTTTTATTTCAGACAGCCGCTATTTTGCGAAAAAAAATTTGTTTGACTTTTCCGTAGTTCATGCCATAGGAGCATTTGTTTGGATTAAGAATTAATTTGCTTTTTTGATTTTGGATTACTAGGAGGGTTGGAATCGTGTCAACCAGGGCGCACCATTTTTTTGAGACCCCTCACTTCATCAGCCTGTAACTTTTTTAATTTTGAATTTTTTTTTCTATGTATTCTTCAAACATTAATAAACATTTGGTAAAATAATGGCTACTAAAAATATTTTTTGTTTTTTTTATGGCACCTGAAAAAATACCTAAAATTCATGCCTCTAGACTAGAATACCCCCTTAACCCAAAATTGAATTATGTAATAAAACGAATGTAATTTAAGAAGAGGTATGAAACAGTTGTACGAATTTTAATTATAATTTCGATCTTATTTTAAAATCCAATTTGTCGCTCTATATTTGTATCAATTTTTGTTCGAATAATATTCACCAATTCGGTGGTGTTATATAAAACGGTTAAAATTACAAAACACTTTCGAGAATTGCGCTTATTTTTAAATATGAATTCTAAATATTTCTTTGGCCATGATTCAATTTTACTATTTTCAATTTGGTTGATGAGTTTTCTACTCTTTATTAACTATTATATACGCATGTGCTCTGATTCTTAATATACATATGTATATATATAAATTATACAATCTTCATTACAAGCTTTATGTTTGTACTGCGTGCTTTATTCAACTGATAAAAGGTTCGAAACTGGAGTGAGCTTTTTGTACGTCAATTTTTTTTCTGTAGGTCATTAATCATCTTCACATAGTGAGTTCACCCAAAGTGAAATTCTGACACAGTGAAATTGTTTTCCGAAATGAAGAAAACGATATTTCGCAACGTGTTTTCGGAAACAATTCCCCAATAAACAACATGCTTCAAGTCGAACCTTCAAATGCGTTTATAAATAATGCGATTCGGAAGGAATGATTTCCGAATGCTTCAGACTAGGCTTATTGACGAGCACGTTTTTACATTACTTTTCCAAGTTTTCCTGGACTCCTTCAGATATTGCAGTGTCGAGGAACAATCGATATCTCGCGTGTCTGGCAGACATGCACCAGTATTGTATGTATATTCGTACATATGTATGTACATATATACCCTTTGTCTAGTCTGCATTTCCCCGTGCTGGTTGCCGACTCATTAAGCATTTCTTTTACAAAGTAGTCGTATGAATTTTAAACCGTATCTATTTTTGCGTCGTATAAATGTTTTCGTTGCGAGGTTAGGCAACCACTCGAAATTCGCTCTCGTGCCTTCTATAGTCATTCGATCAATCTTTCGTATCGCAGCAATTATAGCCGAGTTTGATTTAAACAAGTTGTGAATAAATTTGTAAGCGTTGTGCGATAAGTCCCACTCAGTCTTGTTCGACCGGTCCCGGTTTGAATTAATTCAAACAAATGATCCCAAGTGCTCTCGCCGTGCCAAGACCACTTACATTGTTCATTTGAAGTCATCAATATATTTTCATATCGCTTACGTATATATTATATTTGGTATGCATGTATTTTTTTTTTTTTTTTTTTAATTGCATTGCCGACTTTAATTTATCTGAAGAAATGTATCATTCTGAGATTACTAGTTTTTGCCATGTCGAAATCAGGTTATAAACGGATTACCCTGTGCAATCACGGTTGTCAACGAGTCATTGATTAAATTTTGCGTTTGAGGTGATAACTGTCAATCAGTGGTTACGTTGACTGATGGCAAAAACTACCTTTAACTGATTATGTCATCAATTAATTTCCGAATTGATTGTACGCTGATTAACAATGTTACATACATACTTTAATATAAAAAGCGATATTTTTGTAGAAAAATATTAAGTTTTAATACAAACATTATTTTTATATTTCAATGTGTTTTTATACGTACATATATGTATATATTAAAAATTTTAATATATCAGAAATTGAATTTTAAAATATAATATAATATCTTGAATATTGTCGTTTGTCGATTATATATTTATCGGAATCAAAAATAAATTTAAATTAATTCCGAGTAGGTATGTATGTACATACATATTGTGACACTTTCTTGATGATTCAAATTTCACTTACATATTTTCTAGATTACTTTATAGCGTTGAAATTTATTTAAGAGTATACAAGTACTCAACCAACTCAGGTATATTAGATGCCGCAGTTTGTTGTCTTCTCCGGTGATACGTATCAATTTGATGCCTTCGTCACCTGTTGCAAGGGTCATCAAGCTCCTCAACTAAATTTCTGTTAACTTGGATTTTTTAATCTAAAGAATGCTGATCTGTTCTATTGTTTTATTTGTGTCATATTTTCTGTTAATTTGGTTCATTTTCATTCTTATTATTTTGTCCTTTTTTTGTTTAGCCATAGTGACAACTTGGAACTACTCCGTAATGTCACTATGACAGAATTGTAAAATAAATAAATAATTATGTATTAATATTATTCATACATATATAAATGTAATTTTATATATTATTTATAAGTTGAAGAATACAGACAAACAACTAGTTTTTTTCTATTTCTATTTTGCAGCACGTGTTGACTACGTATTATAAAGGTTTGATCACGTTTCTTCTCGCAGTGCTTACAAATTAATATAGTCCACATATTATAACTTCGTACAACGGACTTAAAAATGCACGTCATGCATATTTTTATTATTCTACTCCACAATTAAATTTAAATGTCACTTACAATAAACTGTCACATTCGTACAATTGCAAAATGGAGCGTATCACCGACACGCCATTTGCTTGTCTTTCAAACTGCATAGACATAGAGTG
This sequence comes from Arctopsyche grandis, assembly GCF_051622035.1. NCBI lineage: Eukaryota > Metazoa > Arthropoda > Insecta > Trichoptera > Hydropsychidae > Arctopsyche > Arctopsyche grandis. The sequence goes on from NC_135358.1 coordinate 18,964,841, forward strand.
TGGCAACGACGGTATTAATTATTTTTAGCACTTCCATTCACTCATCTACTTGGCGTTCGTATTTTATTTGCCAACGTTTTATTGTGACTTTTAAACAGCGAAATACATACATACATAAATCATGCACAAGTGCCGGCAGTTGGAGAGTGTGTAAAATGGATGTTTTACCTATTTCCCAGTGGTAGCATTCGAATGCAACTAATCTCGTGTATAAATAGTTCATAACACGAATAGCATTAGATATTTACCTCTCTCGTACGCGTGTGCATTCGTAAATGCAATTGCAACGTTCCAACCTCCCCGTTTAATATGATCTCGTGCATATATGAAATTAAATGTGTCCGCCTGGTCAGTTTTTCGCAACCATTCTAACTTAGGTTCCAATTTCGAGTTAAATTTTTTAATGGCATTTCAATGAGTTTAATAATTTGTGTGCATGTTTTATGAGTAACGAATATGATGATGGATGATACTGAATCATCAATGCAGCAATATTCGTCGCATTTGTTATTGGAATTGATCTACATACCATGTATGCACATAAAAGCGGGTGTAAAAAAAAATATTATTTTTGAAATTGAAGTCCAGAATCAGGGCTGGAGTATAGATTGGAGACATATTTTTTTATTTAGAATACTCCATAGTCCTGTTGGAAAATGCAAAAATTTATATCTCGAATTATAAATTTATATCTTAAAATAATTACCATTATTTTAAGGTTCCAAATAACCGTAAAATAATGGTAACCGGTTTCGGGCGATTTTTCTTATGGATTACCCGGTTAACCGATATTTAGTATTGAAAATAATAATACGTATGTACATACATATTACCTATTATGTATGCATGTACATATGTAGGTCTTGAATTTTTTTCTTATAGAAATTAATAAAAATTAATAATAAATTTTCACGTACATAAAACTATATACATAGATACATATGTTTTTATGTACATGCATATATACATTGTAAACACTCTGGAATTTTTTTAATTTTCTTTTATAAACAGATATTTTCCGATGACCATTGAGTATAAAAGTGTCGGGTTATTATTACTACTAACAAAAACATCTGGTGGAATATTTTTTTACATCTACATTCAGCTGCAATTTTTTTTTTATTATTAAATAACCGTTGAGCCGAAAAACGTGATGAAGTTAGTTCTCTATAGTCTATACTGTGCATTTTATTTTTCAATAAAAAGTTTTCCTTAGTGGCTTGTTGTTGCTTTTTTCTCGATAATTAGGTTAAAAAATCGATATGGATCGTATAATCATCCAAATCTTGCTGGCATAGGTAGGTCGACATATATGTAATTTAACTAATAATGATTTCGGCTGAAATTTGAACCCACGACTTCTCAAACGGTATTACATATGTACATTATACTTCAAATATTGTGGAATGTAATTAGTATGTATAAGCAGTTGTATATTTTTTTCCACATATATGCTATTTTTATTCGCAGTCATTATAAAAATGCCACATTCTCAAATGTTTGAAACAACTAAGCCAGAGTATATGTATGTATGTACATACATATGTATGGATTTACTCATAGGTAAATGTAATGCGGTAGCGTGCCACATTTTATATCTCGTCTACGTTGAAAATGGTTGTCAAATCTTGATTTGTATGTCGACTGGGGCGACTGTGTTTGTTTATTTTTGCCATGTTTATATTTGTGGCTGATTCATCTTGTTACAGTGGTTTCCTCGGCGCGTCAGCTAAAAATGAACCACCTGGCTGTCGTGTGGTCACAAGCCAAACTCTCGTTTTCCCGTGACCAACAAAATTCGGAAGTTTTTCCGCTCTTTCCTTCTACGTCACGATGAATTTTATTTTCGCACCCAGTTTCTACCTTAATCGGCTCACCGTTAATTAATTGAACTGATCTCATCGCGTGCTCGACCATTTGCGCCAATTTCGCACTCCTTCCAACTGGCGAATCGGTTTAACTGGTCGTTCACATCTCGCTAAATAAATTTATTTTATTGGATTTCTTTTAAACACTCCGTAGTAAAACGTGGGCGTATCGTACGTATTATTAAATTTATTGCGTTTTCATTTATTTATTCCTCCTAAAAATACATGAGCGTATTTCTGCGAAATTTATATCATATAATGTTATATCATATTTGAGCCACGAATTGTAAATATTGTTTCGATGGCTTTATTGAGCAATAGACGATTTAAATACTCCAAACATTTTTATAATAAAATGCATTTATGTAATAGTATGATCAAAATTCATCCAATATTCCAGACATTCTACCAGTGGCGTAGCGTTGGCGGAGTGCAGTCGGCAGCAAAATATCCCACTCCTGTCGCAATTGATCGTTTGTACCATTTTTGGATAGTTTTCTATCCCAAATCCATGACAGATTTTTAGGACGTAAACATATACTTGAAAATTTCAAATGTTTGCTTGCTGATGGAAAAAGCTCCAGAAAGAAAAAGTGTTTTAAAAAATAAAAAGTGTTTTAAAAAATAAGATACAGACTTCGGGGGAAATTTACAACCAAGATATATTTTGTGGGCCTTGCATTCTAACTGGAGAGTTGGAAATGTGGTGGCAATATATAAGGACTAGTGAAAATCGACCAAAAAACGCACTAGCTGCAATTGCAATTTGCAATCCTTCCAATATTTACATACTTCTAAAAATTCTAGCAACACTTCCGGTGACAACAGCCACACTACGATGACGAAAAACATATTTAAGAAATACGATGTCGGAAAATCGACTAAATGGACTTGCTTTATTAGATATTCATAAATATAAATTTAGTGCAGAAAAAATATTAGATAAATACGCGATTGGATTGGATTGGATCTGTGAATTTCGTCCTTTTTTAAAGTATTCATTATTTTTATTTTATTTGAATTTTGTTCATACCATATGTTTATTACGTATTTACTTTATTACTTTATCTATGTCTTTTATATGTTGTGATTTTATATTAATTAAATATAAATTATCTTGCCTTTTTTCCTGTCAAACCCCCCCCCCCCCTTGACAAAATCCTGGCTACGCCACTGCATTCTACACTCCGTTTTTTTATTTTATTTATTCTTGATGATACTTTAACTATCGTTTTAATTATTGCAGTCAATTATGTATGCATAATTTCCATATAATGTCGGCTTAAATTACATGTTATTAATTCACTTGCATTGTATAGTGTTTCACAATTATAATTTTTAATATTACACAATTTTTATTGAAATTTTTCACGCTTACAAGTTTGTTCGTCAAGGTTTTTCGTAGTGCGAATCTCGTTATAAGCGTCTTCGTACATCGTAGCTCACTTGGTATATTAAGTATATCATATTATTTACACTCGTTCACTTGCGCGGATAAACCCTTCTTGATATTGATTTATCGTCTCGTACATAAATTTCTATGTACATACCTTGTATAAATGTATACATACGTACATAATACATTTATCAATATATAGCTATCATGTGAAATAACGCACATTCTCCACGCACTCCAGATTCATTATTAATGTATGTACATATATAATTCAATTTAACTATTGTTTGTTAACACCACATACATATATGTTTGTATGTTTGTATGTTCATAAATACATATACATATATCTACATTCGATGTTCAGCATCTCGCGAACTTCTGAAATGGCATTAACGTAGAAGGTCAAAACAGTCTTTTTTCGTCGCATTTTCCGAGTATCGAATTACTCGTCAAAATTGAAGTTTGCCTAGTGAAAGTAAACAACGCTTTAATTCGATTTTCCTTTGCCTGTAAGTTATATCGAAAATATGTACATATTATTTGTATGTTTAATACAAATATGAATATACAAATCTATTTCTAGATATGTCTCAATCATAAATCAAAGTTTTATGTACATACATATGTATGTAAGTTTTATGTTGTTTGATTTTTTTCTGTATATCTATATATTCTGCGTCGAATTTTTTGCTACAGAATTGTTTTTGTGAAGATTATCTTAGAATTATCTATTTTGGGAAACTTTGTTTCCTGATTGACTGCTACCCGTTGCTATTTGTACCAGAAACGATTTTTTATTTATTTTAAACATAATGAAAAGATGTTGTCCAATTTTTCAAGTAACATGCACATATTTAACATCCATTATATTTTTAATATAGAATTCAACAACTGAAATATTATAACACATTACAAGATTTATTATTTAATTTAAATTTAATGAAAACAAATGATTATTAAATTATTTATAAACCAGAAAATATTGAAAATGATGTCGGAACGATATTTTTCACACAAAGATAATCATTTATTTACAGATATATTTATATTGTAAGGTTTTCTTCTATATCTATGAGAATGTCTGTATAGTGTGCGTTAATTAGCAGCATTGATAAACATCCATTCTCTTATATACTTGTAGATAAATATTTTTCGTTCGATATTCTGTTTAATGTAACCGTTGGAATTTCTTAACATTTGTAATTTGCGTGGGTGTGTTCATTACTGGGCGTATCGTAGTTTTTCATCTGAGGGGGTTTTCTTTGTCGTCGTGGTAATTTTCGGCGTATACGTGGGGAAGTTTTGAATTATCGCAGTGAAAATTGTGTTCGTGTTTCGTATCATTAAAAAATTGTATAATTGTATAAAAAATTGTATCATTTACAATATCAGTGGAAATCAACGCTGTCGCCTAATGAGTCTTGTTTTTTTTCTTTTAGTTGAAAATGCTTTTATCTTCATGTCAGTGAACTGGGGTACTTGATGTAGAAACTTATTTGTTTTATTTTAATTTGTTTCAGATACCACTATTGGTTCAAACGCTGAAAGCGAATCTTACATATAAAACATGTACTTATGAAACGTGATACAACAGTTTGAGATTCGCAAGTCATTTTATCGTAAGTGTGAATTTATATGAACGTTATCCTGATTCTATTTATTGTCCGTTATTATTTATATTAAATTAAATCTCTTAAGATTGGAGAAATCTTCAATTATTAAATTTAACGTTTGATTTTTTCCGTCAACGGTTTATATTTTATAACTGTTTTTTTTCTTTTCATCATAAAAAAAATCTATCGACGAATGAAAAGTTCCGCATCTTTCGCCGTTTAATACACATTCAAAGAGAATATAAATAATGTAAAAAATAGGGCGCACGGACGGTTCTTTTTCGCAGAATTTTAGGTATTTGGATTTAAAATAAATATCGCTTATTTTTTGTTTGTTCTCGATAAATCAGGATGGGATTGATTTTATAACGCAAACTTTTATTGCTTCTTTTTTTAGAAAAATATTTCCTTTTATTTACTTTATACATTTGTTATTTCAGTTATTGTTACATTTGTTTCTCGTACAAATCCCTAGGCAATATTATGATTTTTTTCTGGCAATGATACGTCTTTTTCTTCAACGAATTTTAGTGAAACACGTTCCTTTATAAGATTTATGTTTCTTTAAATTTTTGTTTAATTCTTCTCTAGTGGATTTTCTTATTTATGATTTTCCAATATTTTTTTCTTTGAAACATTTTCTATATTTTCATAATACTCTTTTTTGATTAACCGTTTACAAATATAATTGCATAATTACATATTTCAATTAATATCACAATCGAAAGATTATTAAATTAGAAAATTGAGAAAAGTTCTCACTTTTTCTTTAATTTTAAACCCTGACGTATTTATTAGAAATAAAATCAAGTGTCCGAATTTTGTGTAATTTTCCATATATTTCGAAACGTATCTGTTTAATATTCCGATATTAATCGCGCGACCTCTATTGAACCCGCATTATAATGCCTACGCCCCCACGTATTCATAAATTGGATTTCTGCGGCACATTTTCCAATTTTCCGACAAAATTTCAATCGTCGGGCTCACCCTTTCGCCTTAATTCGAATTTTGGGATAAAAATCGACCAAGTCGACGTTTCCCTCGGGGTGCTTTCTTTTCCAGCATCAGGTGTCGATGTATCATTTTGTTTGGCCGAGGAGCGCAGGCGCCAATCACTATAATCCTCCCACTCAGTGGCGGCACTCCTCAAACCCGCAAAAATGCCTTACTTCATCCACCTTTCCAGTGGATTTTATACTCTCCAGTTTCACCCAGTCGTTCCACTTGCAATATTGGTGTTTGCCGCACCGGTATAATGTTTGCGGATGCGCTCTTTCGGAACGCGTTTATTCTGCAGAATCCGACCGCTGTTGATATTGCAAAATAAATGCCAAAGGTTGCCATCGTTTATTTTTTCGCTGTCGTCTAATTTCCTTTTTAATATATGTATGTTTCCCTTTTAATACATACATATGTACGTACACGTTCTTATTGTTTCATTTACATATTTCAAAGGGTTATAACAAACATTTAATGTAAACATGTAGTGAAAATCTTTGTAAATTGCACGTTAATCGAATCTTAAACTGTCTTCTATTTATCTACTAAATCGAATTATAGATGGTAGATTTATCTTTGAATTTCGTCATATTTAATAAATTTACAATTTATTCACGGTTATAATGAAATGAATTCCACAATCGAGCGAATAATTGAATTTTCACAATAGTGCATATATGGCGGTAACGCAATCAATATATTTTTTCGTTTTTAATATGCCTCACTCAAAACTCGTTATTAATGGGTACCATTTATCGGCCATAATATGCAAATGAGCATCTCTAAAACATTTCACCCGGCAAATAAAAAGATTGCCCCTCTCTAAAATAGCTCGCACGACCCAATCGGGGTCCGCCCGGAAAATCAAACGTCAAATGGGTTGCCAGTAACAAAAATAAAATTTAAATGAATAAAACCAACTCTAACTTAACCTAACGTAACCTAACCTATCCTTAAATAAATAAGTGTTGGCTGCTAAGATATTACGATGTGTTCGCTTCCGCATCCAGTCCCACACATGCGACTTAAAAAAAAGCCAAATCAAAACAGATAACAAAAAGTGGACCAAGAGAAGCGCTATCATCCAACTGTAAAAATTATAATTTTACGGATAGGGGCCAGTTAAAATGTAATTGGATATTATTTCACTGTACTATACCCAGTGAAAATGTAACTGGTTATGATTTCACTGAAATGTCAAATTTTATTTTTACTAACCTCCTTTATTGTTACTCATGCAACCCATTTGACGTTTGATTAGCCGGGCGGACCCCGATTGGGTCGTGCGAGCTATTTTAGTGATGTTAATTTGACATTAAATATCGTTTTGACATACATATGTCTTGTAATTTATTTTAGAACCGTGCAAAAACTATTATTCCGTAATTAATTGCTGATTACGACTGAAATTAGATTTATTTTTGTCTACAAAACCTAAAAATAGTTGTCACGTTGTCATCTATCAACCTTACTGATTCACTGAAGGTTAACGGATTGTTGATCAACCAGTTTACAGCTGTTAGGATAAGTTACTACCATTCTTTTTTTAAACTCGTCTATGTAGTATGCAATTTACACGAAATTATATTCCGCTCTACATACACACTAATGTTGGTATTTATTAAAGCATTTTTCTTTGTATAATGGCATTCGATAAAATCTTATACACCTACATATGTATGTATTCCGTTTTTGTACTTTTTGTTTGTCCGCGTGCTTTATCGTCTCGAGGAATGTTTGAAAATTAACTTTCACAAATGAATACGTACGGAGTTTTCGCGGTTTTGATACGATATTATACTTACATTACGAAAAGTGTCTGTTGGAAGCGTCATCGGGGGAAATCCGTCATTTTAGTTCGTTGTGTCCATTTGCCGCCGTCTCTTTCAGTAATTTAATATTCGAAAATGGCTACAGTTCCATCTCAAAGGAAAATATCCGACGGTATTAATTATTTTTAGCACTTCCATTCACTCATCTACTTGGCGTTCGTATTTTATTTGCCAACGTTTTATTGTGACTTTTAAACAGCGAAATACATACATACATAAATCATGCACAAGTGCCGGCAGTTGGAGAGTGTGTAAAATGGATGTTTTACCTATTTCCCAGTGGTAGCATTCGAATGCAACTAATCTCGTGTATAAATAGTTCATAACACGAATAGCATTAGATATTTACCTCTCTCGTACGCGTGTGCATTCGTAAATGCAATTGCAACGTTCCAACCTCCCCGTTTAATATGATCTCGTGCATATATGAAATTAAATGTGTCCGCCTGGTCAGTTTTTCGCAACCATTCTAACTTAGGTTCCAATTTCGAGTTAAATTTTTTAATGGCATTTCAATGAGTTTAATAATTTGTGTGCATGTTTTATGAGTAACGAATATGATGATGGATGATACTGAATCATCAATGCAGCAATATTCGTCGCATTTGTTATTGGAATTGATCTACATACCATGTATGCACATAAAAGCGGGTGTAAAAAAAAATATTATTTTTGAAATTGAAGTCCAGAATCAGGGCTGGAGTATAGATTGGAGACATATTTTTTTATTTAGAATACTCCATAGTCCTGTTGGAAAATGCAAAAATTTATATCTCGAATTATAAATTTATATCTTAAAATAATTACCATTATTTTAAGGTTCCAAATAACCGTAAAATAATGGTAACCGGTTTCGGGCGATTTTTCTTATGGATTACCCGGTTAACCGATATTTAGTATTGAAAATAATAATACGTATGTACATACATATTACCTATTATGTATGCATGTACATATGTAGGTCTTGAATTTTTTTCTTATAGAAATTAATAAAAATTAATAATAAATTTTCACGTACATAAAACTATATACATAGATACATATGTTTTTATGTACATGCATATATACATTGTAAACACTCTGGAATTTTTTTAATTTTCTTTTATAAACAGATATTTTCCGATGACCATTGAGTATAAAAGTGTCGGGTTATTATTACTACTAACAAAAACATCTGGTGGAATATTTTTTTACATCTACATTCAGCTGCAATTTTTTTTTTATTATTAAATAACCGTTGAGCCGAAAAACGTGATGAAGTTAGTTCTCTATAGTCTATACTGTGCATTTTATTTTTCAATAAAAAGTTTTCCTTAGTGGCTTGTTGTTGCTTTTTTCTCGATAATTAGGTTAAAAAATCGATATGGATCGTATAATCATCCAAATCTTGCTGGCATAGGTAGGTCGACATATATGTAATTTAACTAATAATGATTTCGGCTGAAATTTGAACCCACGACTTCTCAAACGGTATTACATATGTACATTATACTTCAAATATTGTGGAATGTAATTAGTATGTATAAGCAGTTGTATATTTTTTTCCACATATATGCTATTTTTATTCGCAGTCATTATAAAAATGCCACATTCTCAAATGTTTGAAACAACTAAGCCAGAGTATATGTATGTATGTACATACATATGTATGGATTTACTCATAGGTAAATGTAATGCGGTAGCGTGCCACATTTTATATCTCGTCTACGTTGAAAATGGTTGTCAAATCTTGATTTGTATGTCGACTGGGGCGACTGTGTTTGTTTATTTTTGCCATGTTTATATTTGTGGCTGATTCATCTTGTTACAGTGGTTTCCTCGGCGCGTCAGCTAAAAATGAACCACCTGGCTGTCGTGTGGTCACAAGCCAAACTCTCGTTTTCCCGTGACCAACAAAATTCGGAAGTTTTTCCGCTCTTTCCTTCTACGTCACGATGAATTTTATTTTCGCACCCAGTTTCTACCTTAATCGGCTCACCGTTAATTAATTGAACTGATCTCATCGCGTGCTCGACCATTTGCGCCAATTTCGCACTCCTTCCAACTGGCGAATCGGTTTAACTGGTCGTTCACATCTCGCTAAATAAATTTATTTTATTGGATTTCTTTTAAACACTCCGTAGTAAAACGTGGGCGTATCGTACGTATTATTAAATTTATTGCGTTTTCATTTATTTATTCCTCCTAAAAATACATGAGCGTATTTCTGCGAAATTTATATCATATAATGTTATATCATATTTGAGCCACGAATTGTAAATATTGTTTCGATGGCTTTATTGAGCAATAGACGATTTAAATACTCCAAACATTTTTATAATAAAATGCATTTATGTAATAGTATGATCAAAATTCATCCAATATTCCAGACATTCTACCAGTGGCGTAGCGTTGGCGGAGTGCAGTCGGCAGCAAAATATCCCACTCCTGTCGCAATTGATCGTTTGTACCATTTTTGGATAGTTTTCTATCCCAAATCCATGACAGATTTTTAGGACGTAAACATATACTTGAAAATTTCAAATGTTTGCTTGCTGATGGAAAAAGCTCCAGAAAGAAAAAGTGTTTTAAAAAATAAAAAGTGTTTTAAAAAATAAGATACAGACTTCGGGGGAAATTTACAACCAAGATATATTTTGTGGGCCTTGCATTCTAACTGGAGAGTTGGAAATGTGGTGGCAATATATAAGGACTAGTGAAAATCGACCAAAAAACGCACTAGCTGCAATTGCAATTTGCAATCCTTCCAATATTTACATACTTCTAAAAATTCTAGCAACACTTCCGGTGACAACAGCCACACTACGATGACGAAAAACATATTTAAGAAATACGATGTCGGAAAATCGACTAAATGGACTTGCTTTATTAGATATTCATAAATATAAATTTAGTGCAGAAAAAATATTAGATAAATACGCGATTGGATTGGATTGGATCTGTGAATTTCGTCCTTTTTTAAAGTATTCATTATTTTTATTTTATTTGAATTTTGTTCATACCATATGTTTATTACGTATTTACTTTATTACTTTATCTATGTCTTTTATATGTTGTGATTTTATATTAATTAAATATAAATTATCTTGCCTTTTTTCCTGTCAAACCCCCCCCCCCCCTTGACAAAATCCTGGCTACGCCACTGCATTCTACACTCCGTTTTTTTATTTTATTTATTCTTGATGATACTTTAACTATCGTTTTAATTATTGCAGTCAATTATGTATGCATAATTTCCATATAATGTCGGCTTAAATTACATGTTATTAATTCACTTGCATTGTATAGTGTTTCACAATTATAATTTTTAATATTACACAATTTTTATTGAAATTTTTCACGCTTACAAGTTTGTTCGTCAAGGTTTTTCGTAGTGCGAATCTCGTTATAAGCGTCTTCGTACATCGTAGCTCACTTGGTATATTAAGTATATCATATTATTTACACTCGTTCACTTGCGCGGATAAACCCTTCTTGATATTGATTTATCGTCTCGTACATAAATTTCTATGTACATACCTTGTATAAATGTATACATACGTACATAATACATTTATCAATATATAGCTATCATGTGAAATAACGCACATTCTCCACGCACTCCAGATTCATTATTAATGTATGTACATATATAATTCAATTTAACTATTGTTTGTTAACACCACATACATATATGTTTGTATGTTTGTATGTTCATAAATACATATACATATATCTACATTCGATGTTCAGCATCTCGCGAACTTCTGAAATGGCATTAACGTAGAAGGTCAAAACAGTCTTTTTTCGTCGCATTTTCCGAGTATCGAATTACTCGTCAAAATTGAAGTTTGCCTAGTGAAAGTAAACAACGCTTTAATTCGATTTTCCTTTGCCTGTAAGTTATATCGAAAATATGTACATATTATTTGTATGTTTAATACAAATATGAATATACAAATCTATTTCTAGATATGTCTCAATCATAAATCAAAGTTTTATGTACATACATATGTATGTAAGTTTTATGTTGTTTGATTTTTTTCTGTATATCTATATATTCTGCGTCGAATTTTTTGCTACAGAATTGTTTTTGTGAAGATTATCTTAGAATTATCTATTTTGGGAAACTTTGTTTCCTGATTGACTGCTACCCGTTGCTATTTGTACCAGAAACGATTTTTTATTTATTTTAAACATAATGAAAAGATGTTGTCCAATTTTTCAAGTAACATGCACATATTTAACATCCATTATATTTTTAATATAGAATTCAACAACTGAAATATTATAACACATTACAAGATTTATTATTTAATTTAAATTTAATGAAAACAAATGATTATTAAATTATTTATAAACCAGAAAATATTGAAAATGATGTCGGAACGATATTTTTCACACAAAGATAATCATTTATTTACAGATATATTTATATTGTAAGGTTTTCTTCTATATCTATGAGAATGTCTGTATAGTGTGCGTTAATTAGCAGCATTGATAAACATCCATTCTCTTATATACTTGTAGATAAATATTTTTCGTTCGATATTCTGTTTAATGTAACCGTTGGAATTTCTTAACATTTGTAATTTGCGTGGGTGTGTTCATTACTGGGCGTATCGTAGTTTTTCATCTGAGGGGGTTTTCTTTGTCGTCGTGGTAATTTTCGGCGTATACGTGGGGAAGTTTTGAATTATCGCAGTGAAAATTGTGTTCGTGTTTCGTATCATTAAAAAATTGTATAATTGTATAAAAAATTGTATCATTTACAATATCAGTGGAAATCAACGCTGTCGCCTAATGAGTCTTGTTTTTTTTCTTTTAGTTGAAAATGCTTTTATCTTCATGTCAGTGAACTGGGGTACTTGATGTAGAAACTTATTTGTTTTATTTTAATTTGTTTCAGATACCACTATTGGTTCAAACGCTGAAAGCGAATCTTACATATAAAACATGTACTTATGAAACGTGATACAACAGTTTGAGATTCGCAAGTCATTTTATCGTAAGTGTGAATTTATATGAACGTTATCCTGATTCTATTTATTGTCCGTTATTATTTATATTAAATTAAATCTCTTAAGATTGGAGAAATCTTCAATTATTAAATTTAACGTTTGATTTTTTCCGTCAACGGTTTATATTTTATAACTGTTTTTTTTCTTTTCATCATAAAAAAAATCTATCGACGAATGAAAAGTTCCGCATCTTTCGCCGTTTAATACACATTCAAAGAGAATATAAATAATGTAAAAAATAGGGCGCACGGACGGTTCTTTTTCGCAGAATTTTAGGTATTTGGATTTAAAATAAATATCGCTTATTTTTTGTTTGTTCTCGATAAATCAGGATGGGATTGATTTTATAACGCAAACTTTTATTGCTTCTTTTTTTAGAAAAATATTTCCTTTTATTTACTTTATACATTTGTTATTTCAGTTATTGTTACATTTGTTTCTCGTACAAATCCCTAGGCAATATTATGATTTTTTTCTGGCAATGATACGTCTTTTTCTTCAACGAATTTTAGTGAAACACGTTCCTTTATAAGATTTATGTTTCTTTAAATTTTTGTTTAATTCTTCTCTAGTGGATTTTCTTATTTATGATTTTCCAATATTTTTTTCTTTGAAACATTTTCTATATTTTCATAATACTCTTTTTTGATTAACCGTTTACAAATATAATTGCATAATTACATATTTCAATTAATATCACAATCGAAAGATTATTAAATTAGAAAATTGAGAAAAGTTCTCACTTTTTCTTTAATTTTAAACCCTGACGTATTTATTAGAAATAAAATCAAGTGTCCGAATTTTGTGTAATTTTCCATATATTTCGAAACGTATCTGTTTAATATTCCGATATTAATCGCGCGACCTCTATTGAACCCGCATTATAATGCCTACGCCCCCACGTATTCATAAATTGGATTTCTGCGGCACATTTTCCAATTTTCCGACAAAATTTCAATCGTCGGGCTCACCCTTTCGCCTTAATTCGAATTTTGGGATAAAAATCGACCAAGTCGACGTTTCCCTCGGGGTGCTTTCTTTTCCAGCATCAGGTGTCGATGTATCATTTTGTTTGGCCGAGGAGCGCAGGCGCCAATCACTATAATCCTCCCACTCAGTGGCGGCACTCCTCAAACCCGCAAAAATGCCTTACTTCATCCACCTTTCCAGTGGATTTTATACTCTCCAGTTTCACCCAGTCGTTCCACTTGCAATATTGGTGTTTGCCGCACCGGTATAATGTTTGCGGATGCGCTCTTTCGGAACGCGTTTATTCTGCAGAATCCGACCGCTGTTGATATTGCAAAATAAATGCCAAAGGTTGCCATCGTTTATTTTTTCGCTGTCGTCTAATTTCCTTTTTAATATATGTATGTTTCCCTTTTAATACATACATATGTACGTACACGTTCTTATTGTTTCATTTACATATTTCAAAGGGTTATAACAAACATTTAATGTAAACATGTAGTGAAAATCTTTGTAAATTGCACGTTAATCGAATCTTAAACTGTCTTCTATTTATCTACTAAATCGAATTATAGATGGTAGATTTATCTTTGAATTTCGTCATATTTAATAAATTTACAATTTATTCACGGTTATAATGAAATGAATTCCACAATCGAGCGAATAATTGAATTTTCACAATAGTGCATATATGGCGGTAACGCAATCAATATATTTTTTCGTTTTTAATATGCCTCACTCAAAACTCGTTATTAATGGGTACCATTTATCGGCCATAATATGCAAATGAGCATCTCTAAAACATTTCACCCGGCAAATAAAAAGATTGCCCCTCTCTAAAATAGCTCGCACGACCCAATCGGGGTCCGCCCGGAAAATCAAACGTCAAATGGGTTGCCAGTAACAAAAATAAAATTTAAATGAATAAAACCAACTCTAACTTAACCTAACGTAACCTAACCTATCCTTAAATAAATAAGTGTTGGCTGCTAAGATATTACGATGTGTTCGCTTCCGCATCCAGTCCCACACATGCGACTTAAAAAAAAGCCAAATCAAAACAGATAACAAAAAGTGGACCAAGAGAAGCGCTATCATCCAACTGTAAAAATTATAATTTTACGGATAGGGGCCAGTTAAAATGTAATTGGATATTATTTCACTGTACTATACCCAGTGAAAATGTAACTGGTTATGATTTCACTGAAATGTCAAATTTTATTTTTACTAACCTCCTTTATTGTTACTCATGCAACCCATTTGACGTTTGATTAGCCGGGCGGACCCCGATTGGGTCGTGCGAGCTATTTTAGTGATGTTAATTTGACATTAAATATCGTTTTGACATACATATGTCTTGTAATTTATTTTAGAACCGTGCAAAAACTATTATTCCGTAATTAATTGCTGATTACGACTGAAATTAGATTTATTTTTGTCTACAAAACCTAAAAATAGTTGTCACGTTGTCATCTATCAACGCTACCGATTCACTGAAGGTTAACGGATTGTTGATCAACCAGTTTACAGCTGTTAGGATAAGTTACTACCATTCTTTTTTTAAACTCGTCTATGTAGTATGCAATTTACACGAAATTATATTCCGCTCTACATACACACTAATGTTGGTATTTATTAAAGCATTTTTCTTTGTATAATGGCATTCGATAAAATCTTATACACCTACATATGTATGTATTCCGTTTTTGTACTTTTTGTTTGTCCGCGTGCTTTATCGTCTCGAGGAATGTTTGAAAATTAACTTTCACAAATGAATACGTACGGAGTTTTCGCGGTTTTGATACGATATTATACTTACATTACGAAAAGTGTCTGTTGGAAGCGTCATCGGGGGAAATCCGTCATTTTAGTTCGTTGTGTCCATTTGCCGCCGTCTCTTTCAGTAATTTAATATTCGAAAATGGCTACAGTTCCATCTCAAAGGAAAATATCCGACGGCTCGCGGCGTCATTTTCAATACATTTTCAGATGGAAGTGTCCCGGCTGCCTGCGATACGCTCATCTTCTTCAATTTATCGTGTTTCAAATTTATCTCTTTGTTCCTACCTCCCCTAGAGACTGAAATAATAAAACCGAGAGCCGGCTTGCGGAACTATAACCGAAAAATGAGTCGATTTCTTCCATTCGAGTATTTTACATATATACATACATATATACCATTACTTTCTATAATATTCTTGCATTTATATTCATTTTACTATCGCACAAATGTGTCTCGTTATTTTTTATCGCTCCTATTTCAGTTTCTTTGTGAGAGAACGAGCCGAATGTGAGAGGGGGGGGAGGGTACGTTAAAGAATAATTTAAAAGATAAAGTTAAACAGTCGTTTTGCGAAAATTTAATAAACAGTTATCATTTGTACTGTATTTCACCCATACAGACACGAAACATCTATAGCAGATACGTTTTGATAAGAGTGAGAATAAAATCCATTGTCACGTTTTATAAACCGGTCTGTTGAACCACACCCAAGAAATGCTTGCATATGACCGGGTTGGGGTATTTTTAATTGCCATCTGTCACGATACTTTTTGTTTGTACCTACATATTTTTATTCATGAAATGGTTATAAATTTATATAAAAATTAAATTCAATTATGCGCTATTTTTGATATCGCTCGAAGAACTTCCAGTTGTCGTTCTTTGCAGATGCCTTTTGACCCATCCCATCGTTTAATTTAATCAATGTGCATATATGTAGTATAGTATAATACATAGTATAGTATGATTTGTAATAAACAGTTTTAATTATATACATTTAGTTATTATCGTGGCCTCGTTATACTCTCGTCTGTAAATAAGGGGATTGGAAAATTGTATATTTTCCTATAATAATTACGTTTCTCGTGAAAATACTTGGACAAAGATGTAAATTTTCGTTAAATATTTGTTTGTTGATCAAAGCATTATTCTCTCCTGAAAAATTATTTCGCTGTGCCTCAATTGAGAGTTTTCTTATTTTGATTACTTTGTATTTTTCCTGGTGGTAATTTTTTTTTACCAAATGTGTATTACAAAGGATTACAGGTTTATTTACCTTTTAATACAATATTCATTACTTTTTTTATATGCATATTTATGTATAATATAAACGTAGCACAAAAATTTGCTCTGAAGCCAATAAAAGCACAACTTTTGATATCAAATAAGGATATTTCCAAACTTTTCGTTCATTGACTTTTAATGCGTTCCTCGAGCATCTCTCTTGTTGAATAAAACCATACATACATATTTATTTGTTACGAAAAGCATATTTTGAAATTGAACAGAAGGAAGTGTTATTGATCTGGCACACGGTTGTTATATACATATAGAATGTATAATAGATGTATTGACATACATACGTCTTCCATTTTTCTTTTCTGCTGTTATATTAGATGTATGAACATATGAATAATAGAAGTGGAAAAGTGTCGAAAATAAGTTTTTCAATCAAAGTACAGGTCGTCCGCTTACATGTGCTCTGTTTTCGTTGTTTACCGAACCTTTGTCAAACTATGTGTCGTCTGTTGAAAACGTGTCGCGAAAAATAAAATAGGTGCTCACCGACCCTTATTTCATTTTTTTTTTATATTTTCGCACAACACGGAGACGATCCGCTTGACCTCTCTTATGTTTTTACCGTCGCATCTTCGAGAGGTCGACCGTGTGTTTTCCGACTGAGGGGACTCGAAAAATCAGTAGATACATCAGTGCGTAGAATTATTTAAACATCCCCTCATCTCGAATGGATGCTCATTTAAATAATATTTATATAAAATTGTATTTATTTCAGTGTGTTCGTAATAAGTTTCATCTTGCTCCTCGTGGCTTCCCTTTACCCCGGTTTCGCTCCCCAGGATGAACGTCGCGACGCTCCAGGATTATTAATTTTCCGGCGGGTGCGCTGCGATATGATGTTACATAGTCGTGTTATCCTAAGAGATTTATTAAAATCGTAATTGCTTTTCTTTGTCACTGGGTCTCTGCCGTTTCATTTTTGCGGTTATTGTCGCGTATTTCTGTTACCATATTCAATTCATTAACGCGCCAACATTCTAAAAGGTATTCATTCAACTTTAATTGCGTCTACTTATTTGTATGGGACAATTGTAGTTTTCATACACTACGTTATATTATTCGCATGCCATTCCGTATGTTTTTATAGCCCGAAAATCGTCGCTGACATTTGGAATTTTCAGTTTGATTTCATACATTTGTT
Source organism: Arctopsyche grandis (assembly GCF_051622035.1). NCBI lineage: Eukaryota > Metazoa > Arthropoda > Insecta > Trichoptera > Hydropsychidae > Arctopsyche > Arctopsyche grandis. The sequence continues at coordinate 18,982,747 of NC_135358.1, forward strand.
ATATGCAATATCACCACACTATTCCACTAGCATGTACGACAAAACATTCAGACAACTGCCATCTCATCGCTAGCTATTTTTTTTCGTAAACTCAATAAAGCAGATTTATTTCATCATTTGTATGAAAATTTAATGGCGTATATCATTTAGCAGTACAAACTTCATTCTCGTTATTTTAATTTCAATTTTACTGAATGTCATATTATTAAACCACTTTTAAAATTCAATGAACGTATAAAACCCTCAACATGAGGCCATCACTACTTCAACGAATACAATCTCAATGACCCTGAAAGACACATAGCTGCTGTATTTTTTTAAAAAATCACAATATAAAATGACAAAATCACATGCACACATTAAGGGCAACCAAGCCGCACCGTGCGACTTGCGGGTGACTTGGTTGAGGGTGACCAGACCAATGCATGCTGGTAGATGGGACATGCCACACCCGTCACATATTTGTCGCACACATTTCCATACATTTTTTCGCAAAGACAAAGTTGCACGGTGCGGCCCGGCCCTAAGGAATGCATGCGATAAGGAACTCAAGGATATATGTGTATATATATATATATATATATATATATATATATATATATATATATATATATATATATATATATATATATATATATATATATATATATGTATGCTCTCTGTGTACATATATATCATTTATGTAAATATAGATACATAATTTATTTTCAAATCAAAAACTCTCACCTGTCATATGTTGGTTTTTCGAAACGAATTTTCGAGTTATCGCAAAGAAGATATGGTATCTGAAATTGAATATGCACTCGTTAAATTTATCTACATCTATGTGTGTATGTAGTTGCCGTCGTTTCCGACGTTTGAAGATATCTTTGAATTTCCACGTGTCACGTTTTCGCTTTTACATTTGGTCTTTGTCCAAATATCAGTAGCTTGTCAATTCTACAATGTCGAAATATTATCGAACTAAAGTTGGTTCATATTCTAAAATAGCAACGACAACTTGCATATAAGAAAATTTTCATCTTTTTTTTATGTCTCTATATCACACGTTCATTTAAGTACAATTTTCAACGTGAAACAATTACAACATTTTTATTACCATTATTAGTTTGACTTTACACTAGTTAAATGTTAAATACGAATTTACATTATAATAATAAAATACGATGAATTTTTGAAAAATTATGTAAATTTTTTTCGTGCAGATTACTTTAAAGCAAATTACTTTTTTGGTGTTGTGTAATTTTTGTCCAGGGTGATACATTTTTATTGTTAGGCTTTTTTCTACAGACGAAATTTAAAAATGAATAGAATTTCGCGGTTAATTCGTAATAAAATACTAACAGTATTTTTAACAATATCTCGTAATTATTTTTTCCTCATTGCAAAACTCATTTTTAAAGTAGAAACAATGAATATAATACACGCTTTTCCATTATTTTCGAAAAAAATGGCGAGCTTTTTATGTGCGAATATAAAAATATTTGTATTCGAAAAATAACGTAATACTCGACCATTTCTTTGACCTTCGTATTAAAATTTAACGGGAAAGCTCGCACCAGAAAAAAATTACGTGCTTTCGTTTGTTACGTTAAGTTAAGTTACGAAAAAGACGTCGTGCTTTCGTTTGTTTCTTGCGAAAAATCTAGTGTTTTGTTTGCTGAAAGTTGACTTAATCCATTCCTCCATTGTTTGTTTTTATGTATTTTGTGACTATATGCTTTTCATTCTTTTTTATATGCGAAATTGTTCGAAGCGTTTTCGCAGATACAATTAAAGTCATTTGCTACAAGAAGGACTGTATTTTATAACTTTTAACGGTTCATTAAGTCTGCTTACCAGAACTGTCCTAATTGCATTAGCGATTTTCGCTCATTCTATTCGAACTCGCATTTTATTTTTCCAGCCCTGTAATCAAAACCATTCGAGTGTTTTTAATCGAAATCGTCCACATACTAAACAACTGGGGCTGTTTTCAGCCATCGGTTTGTAATAATTTATAGTGGAATAATGCGATTTTTCGCTTCGTTCGATTTCGGTCATTTTTTTACTAACATTCCGGCCGAATTGTGCTATCGAAATTGACATTGAGTTATTTTCTTCATTTTAAACTCCTAAAAATAATATACTAGTCAAAAATAGACGACTCTTTAATTTATGTATATAATCTTGTATAATATGTGTACATACATGATAGGAATTGTAAGATAGTTCATCATTTTTGCGAAATTTGAAAGCTTGCCAATTTTTCTATGAAAAACATTTTCTTCTTTGTGTACAACAAGATTCATCGTATCATGCTGAAAAAATTAAAACACATCACTTGGGACATTGATCTTCATAATCGCCTATCTTCTTACAAGGCCCAAGTTGCTTTTATCATAATTGTTGTATTATACAAGTCTATCATCATTCATTGTCTTTCTATTTTTTTCCGATTCAGTGATGTATGTATGTAAACATCTCGGCTCTTTATCGACGATTTGTACATAATTCTATCGATAAATAATCAATCGAAGTGTCAGTTTATCGAAAATAAATTGCACAAATCTCAAAAAGCTTATTATTTTTACAACTAACAAGCTGCGTGAATATCACAAACAGTTTTGTTATCATCTGAATAATCGATAGTGTTAATTTCTAATTTGTGACTTGTATTGATAAAATAGTAGGGCACGCATATTATGTAGTACCTTTATATATAGGCGGTATGAACAACAAAGTACATACATATGTATATTGTACGTATGTAGAATTCAAGGAATAATTTCTGCTATTTTGTATGACATTTGTTTGGATGCTCGATCGCTGCAGCTACTGAAAAGGAAATTGCACCAAGCATAAATTATACGCGTTCATATTGTTCGATCGTCAGATGCCGAACGCACATGCAAATCATCAACAGAAGGATATTGTTATACATATCGAACGCGTGCAGCGATGCATCGGCGTGCGTCGACTGTTTTACGGTGTGCAACAATTTCGTATTTGCACGGTAAAATTCCGTTTACCCTTCCGATGTAAATTTCCGGGTTAGGCAGTGTGCAGATTTGGGTCAGACATTGTGCAGCCATGCGATATTTGCGCAGGTGACCATCCAATTAGGACTACACCCTCCGTATCGACCTGTTTGCTAATGTCACACAACATTGATTTGACCTTAACCCTGCCGAGTTTAAATGTTCAGTTTTTTTTTTTTCGAATATAAATTCCGACTATTTTTAATGTAATTTCATAATTTGGTAGTACATCTTCAATTATTTTTAACAGTTTACTATTGCTGATCGTGTTATTTCCCTAGTGGTTTTAAGGTTCGTTTATACATATCAGTACAGCCCAAGCCGGAAATCTGCACGTAAACAGCAGCTCGAAAAATATTCGTGCTGCTGTTAACGTGATAAATAGTACATGTATGTACATCCTATATAAACACATTCACATCTTAATGTCCAAAGTATCCAAAACAGCAGTAAGCGCCACAATCTATTCACATTATATTGCAGTATATGTCACCGAAATGCATCAAGCAGAAATGGTCACTGAAAATAATTCATGCATCACGTTACGTCATAGTAGCAAGTGCACCCGTACTAATTATTAGAGGTAGGATAGCCAAGGGGCCGCTCATTGTTCCATTGTTGTAAATCCTTTGTAAAAAAGGTTCGGCAAACCTTTAACAATGCATTTACAACATTTGAACAATACGCGGCACCTTCTGGGTCCGGGCTTTACTAATTATAGTGTCATTCTATTGTTAGTACAACATTGACAATATTGACAATGATACGACGCAGGCAATATTGTGCCGTATCGTTGCGCTCTGTAACGTATTTGTAAGCCGATTTTGCTTTGCATTCGTCCAAAACAAGTATAAATGTGCCGAAAATGGGCGGTGCTGTATAGTATGAATATGAGTAGTGTTGTGTCGATCTGTTCACATGCGCTCTATTTCAAATATTAAATTGATTCAAGTACATACATATGTGTGTATGTCGTTTGAGAATATCTCAAATAGCTTTTGTAATTCTGGACAATTGTTCAGCACAGTCCAAAAGGGTACGAAATGCGGAAATGCTTTTACCGCAAACCGTACTTTTACCGCAAGCCGTACTTTTACCGTTCATAATATTGTTTTAACACCAATGAAAATATTTGCCATTCAAACACGTTGCTATGTATTTTCTCATTGAAAGTATTTGGAATTAGCGTATGAATGTAAACTAACTTTTATTTAATGGTAAATATTTGATTCGAAAAGTTATTTACACGGTGTTGAATTGTACACATTTGAACTATGTATGTACATATGTTTCATATATTTTTATTTGAATAAGCACACCTTTATTTATTTGCGAATTTGTGTCGTCGCTATAATAAAAATCAACCAATTTTTTTGATGTGGAAAGTCTGAATTAAACTTATAATATCATATTCATGTTTGTGACATTTTCGATTAGTTACGTCAATTTCTTTTAGAGAAATAAAGTTTGTTTCTTAATACTTTCCTTTCACATCTCGCCGAAATTCATTTTTTTTCTAGAAGGAAAACTCCGACATGTAATAAGATGTGTGTTTTTTTCATCGCGCTTTTGCGGCCCTCCAGTTTTTCCGAATTTTCTCGCCTTGTGCCGAACATTCGAGAAAATTGCTTTCGAGCTTCTCTCGATCCTTAAAAATCTCCATGAAACAGATATATTTTAATTCGAGACGTATGTACTTCTTCGAAATCCTTAGTCTGTATATTTATTATATTAATATTTATACTTAAAGACAGTTATTTAGTAAACCTGTTATTTGTTTTATATTTAACAATCATCTGCAAAACTTCAACTAATGCCATTGTGTAGTGCAATTATATTATATTCTCCCAATTGTGTATGTTAACGATGACGTTAATTTGTCTGCGATGTAAAGGTCGGTTATTCATCATTTTCTTGCACAAAAAACTACGCGACTCTTTCTTAATGTACTTTATACCTACGCAACGTTGTCATATCATTGTGTGATTATCTTTTCGAAAATGTGTAATTAAGATAATGTACCCACATTATATGTATGTTTCCGAATAAATTGAAACTCATTCTTCGCTTAGTAATGAAGCAAACATTCAACCGCTTAATATAAATAGCAACGTATTCCATAAATGAGCGAGCATATCAATTTTTCCTAGTCTGTGGATAATGTCGAGATATTTTCGTAAATTATTTTTTTGTTTTACCTTGTAATCGTGAAAAATTGATCGCATGTGCTACGCAATTTTTGTGAACGGGATATTTAAATTTGGCGAAAACTTTTTCGCGAAGTAATTTGCTCCGTACGTATGTATATAAATATTTATGCGTCCGCACATATGTTTGATCATATAATTGAATAAGTGTTGGGGATTCTAGATATTTTAAACGATGAATTTCGGATTTAGCTTCCATAACTTCAATTTAGAACAATTGATGGAAAAGTACACTAACCTATGTACTTATTTTGAAGTACCTTCACATTTGAGCTTGCAAACAAACATCTAACGCACATATTTGATTGAAGGTGTGGTTTTTAGTTTATTTACATACTAGCTGAACCCGGCATGCGTTGCAACGCCACAATAACGCATGCAATTCCCGTTCCCGTTTTCATTCCCGTTCCCATCTGTCCGTTGAGCGGTTTAGGAGATAATTGAATCCAAAAAAAAAAAAAGACACCTACATATATGAGTCATTTATAAAATTTAGTTAAGATCCGTCAGCTGGAAGTGGCAGTTTACTTGAGTTGTGGCCACTATTCTGTCCACACCCCTGAACGTATCAAGCTGAAAATTTATATTTGTATTCTTTATGTACTAACTTAGAGCTGATAAGGTTTTGATCTGAATTCGTAAACCGGAAGTAGTACTTTTTTTTAAAACAGTATTTCATTATTTTATTTTAACCTTTTAAATTATTTTTATTTTCGTGATATTTAATGTGTATAATAATTATAGTGATTTTAAGTAATAAAAGTTTATGTTTAATACCAAGTAATTTATAAAATTTAGTCTAGATCCGTCAAACGGAAGTTGCAGTTTACTATTGCTCGATTTTTTTTCCACTATTTTTTTCGACCCTTTAAATATATGTACATACATATGTATGTGCTCTTCACGAAAAAAAATCCAATATGTTTCTTGTATCAATGTGATGTAAAAAAAATCAACAAATTTGATAAGTGGAATTTTTTTCCCTTAGAACAGTCGAAAATATTGTGACCACACGATTTTTTTTACCCTTCCTAACTGAAAATTTATATTTGTATTCGTTATGTACGAACTTGCAGTTGATACGGTTTTGGTTAGAATTCATAAACTGGAAGTTATGATTTTTTTTAAAACAATTTTTTCATTATTTTATTTTGACCTTTTAAATTATTTTTATCTACGTGATATTTTATGCTTAAGCAATTACTTATAGTTTTATTAAGTAATAGAAAAATTTGAAAAAAATCCGACAACCTTAACTTTGAACTTTTGATTTGTGTGAGTTTTCCTGCATTAGCGCTCAAACTTGTATCGAAAATTTTCTCATAGCCAGTAGATGTGAAAGTGCACATACATATGTGTGCGCCATTGTCGAATTTTTTTTAGAGATTTTCAAATATTACATATCTTGCATATTTTTTTCTATTTAAGCTATTTAATTAGGAATATGAAAGGACCCACATTAACGCGTTTAAAATGGTTCTCAAAAGTTTTTTTTTTTTTTTTTTGAGAATTTTTCAGTTCGGCAGACGCTGTGTTTTAACAGCATCCCTCTGTGATGTCAATCCATTTAATAGTCTTAGCTGGAAATACCGAAATTTCCTTCTCTCACTTCGCCAGCACCGTACCCCATATTTATTTATGTTGAATAGAGCTTTGTACGCTGAATTCGGGAACAACACCTCTTTGTTGCGGTACGTGTGAAATGGACGCGGCTTTTTTATTCTTTTGTAAAATTTATCTTATGAGCGCTCCATTATGAATTTCTTCTTTATCTCTTTATATCGCATGTCCTTTATTCATTATTCCATAGTAGGTAAATCTTTTTTGCTTACAAGTGCGCATGGAATCGTTGAAAATTTTTCAGCGTAGTCATATTATTTCTAAGCGTAGTTTCAGAGCTTGTTTTCATATCGGTATATTTTGTGCTTAATATGTTGAAGAGTGTGCTTTTAACATATTTGCAGAGTGCGTCGGTCGCATGCAACGGTAAAGTGCACTCGGTCCGTTTGCATGTAAATAATGTCGAAGTAAATTCGGCCGGCAATGTGGTCTCATAGCTGCACTTGTGTGCATTGGAATTTCTCTCACAATGCTGTTGTTGAATATATGTAAATATTGTTTTTGATTGATTTTTTTGTCACGATCATTAAATTATGCCATCGTCCTGTCTTTTTTTGCTGTATTGATCGCAATACTGTAAGCGTATAATACCTACATAAATCGTAATCACACGAGTAGTGATAATTCTTAATCCACAGCAATCCAATTTTGAAGAAGTTGTTCGCCGTTCGTTAATGGTTTGTAGAACGCCGTTCGTTAATGGTTTGTAGCAATTTTTGCTATTAGAAAAATAATGTATTATATTTATAAGGCGGATGGAAGTTTTAATGACTTTCAAGTAAACGTATCGTTGGCTTAAAAGTAACTCAAAGTAACGGTTTGAGGATTTACGAATTCGTTAGTGTATTCAAAGAAATTATTTATAGAAATATGCGGCAAGGTACTTATTTAAATTAAAGGAAAACTTTGTTACTGACGAGGGATCTTGAACAGTGGCCTGTGGGTCCTTTGACAGTTTGTATATTGGTTTCAGAAAGTTTTTATAATTTCCCTTTGTTTTGAAACATACTTTTGTAAAGTAAATTGAAACAAATCAATTATTAATGAAGTCTTTTTATTTTAACCTTATGTAAAAAAACGTTTTTATTTTAAAACATTAATTTGCTTATACAACGTTTTGTAATTTAATATTTGCCAGTGAAGTTTCCCCAAGAGAGGTTTTACGGTCATTTTCTGCTGTATTGCAATTACTACTTAATGCCCGAACTTTAATCGTATATTTAATCGTAATGTATAGTTTAATCGAACTTTAATTTAAGAGATCGTGTTCAGGTTTGTTTGAAGTATTTAGATTTAGTGGTTAAAAATTAACAATATCGTTCAACAAGACATTTCCGACCCTCACATAATTTTCACTATTTTTTAATATTCTACGGTATGTATATGTTTACATTTTTACATACATATGTACGTAGTAACAATAGTAAAAGTTTTGTTAATGCGAAAACTCGAGATTTTGACTGATTGAACACTGATCACATTTTTATGGTCTAGAAAAAATGTGTTTGTGTTTATCTTGAAGATTTTTTGAAAATCTATTTTTTTTCGATACTTCGATAGTCATATCGAACTGAAATGTAATATCCTTTTTGGTTTCAATTTCGACAACCGGAAGTAGAGCTTTTGTCTTGTGTGAATTTCCCTACATTGGAGCTCAGAATTGTATCGAATATGTTTTCGTCGTTATCGAATATGCTTTTTTTATACTTCTTATATTCCTCAAATACATACATAAATAATTTCATGGGTTGGTCACTTTTTTTATTTTATTACATACATTTCTATCTTAGGTGCCGTGACTGGAATCACTCCAAGGTGACACATATTGTTATATTGTTTTTGTGCATAAGTACTAACTTTCAAACATTACTGTACAATTATATATTTGTATAATACAATAGATACATCTATGGACAGACTTTGATATACATATGTACATATGTACAGCAAATTTGAGAGAAATACTTATTTATAGAGAATGTATGTACGTAAGTATCATATTTAGCCAGCAGCATGGCTCGGTAGTTGCGTTGATACTAAGCACCGAGAGGTCGCCTGGTTCGATCCCGTGAGCTGACCGCGATTTAATAGAATTTATTCCGAGTATAATCATTAATGCTGCTGGTCAGATTTGGATATTTGTGACTCCAAGATCTCCCCAGCAGCGTATTTGGTTAGACCGCTCTACTGGTAAAAAAATGCTTGAATTTGGATAAGCATATTCACACGTACATACATATTTCATTATTCTGAAAAGGATTCATTACATTGAAGCCTTCTCCGGTTTATATCCGAAGGCCAAGTTTTCGATTTATGTAACTTTATTAATTGCGCATACGGCACAAGTTTTAATTAAAATTTGAATAATGTGTGACGAAACATCGCGTTTCTGTCTTAATGAATCAAAACGTACAATTGAACAGTGCCATATCGTACACGTGAACCATTTAGTTAGAGGGTATGTACATAATTAATGCTTTAGCAACTGCAAGTGACTGCTTCTCCCCCGGCTTAAGCTACATTCAATTTCTCCAATCTGTTAAGTGCTTTCACTTCTAATCATAAAGCCGGATTTATGAGGATTATACGTTAATTTTATATATTTGGGGCACACATATTATGTATATGTATGTACATACATATGTACATTGTACGTACCCAGCACCGCGGAACACCAGATCAATTTTAGGATGTTGTCCTCGCATCGGAAATGGGTTCACATTAATTTTCTATCCAGGATTTAAACCTAATTACATGCGGTATTAGTAATCCTCGTTAATATGTACGCTAACATCGGATCGATTCAATGTATCAGGTTTGGCGAAGCTCGTCTTTAGCTAATGGTCCATGTAAATAATTTGAAACACGTTGCACTAATGTTATATGTATTAAGTGCAGCATAGGACAGTGTCGCGCGTGACCTTATTTAAATATGTAAATTTGCACATGAAATGTTATAAAATTGAATGTGAATGCGTATGGTCATACAAACATATGTATGTTCATCGATAAATAATTTTTTTTTGAACAAAAATATAATATACAATAGAATTGTGCGTTGCACTCATATACTATAGTGCATACCTTTTTATACTATTTATTATGTGACTATACATTTTTATTCATTGTTATTTTTGTTTCAGATTTTTTCCAACATGTTTGAGACTTCCTGTGAGAACGTTGGCAATTTTTTGAAGTAACGACACTGGTAAGACATTTCAATTCAAATTTAATAGCCATTTTATTTTTAAAGTGGGTGTAATTGCCCATTTACACAATTATACACCTATTGATATTTTGAAGTTCAATGTCAGTTTAACGTCTTCAAAGCCTTTTATTAGTTAATAATTATTTTATATTGACGGACACACCCACACCTTAATTCTTTATAAATTGTAATCGATAATAATTTATTAATTTTTAAAATTATTCTTTAAAACCGAAATAGCATTGACATATTGTTCGAGTTTTTAGCTAGCAATTTTACCGATTTAAAATTCAGCACACTTCCAAATAACCCTTTTAAACGAAAACAAAAAATAGTGTGGCCAGAACACTATCCCAATAAACATGTTACAATAGAAAATACTCAGTATAAAATAGTATTAATAGTAGGGAAAAATCCCAAATGAAAATACGTACTTTTGATTTGAACTGGACGACATTTAGAGAGATTTGAAAGCTGAAAAGTACTACAAATGAAAGATAAAATACCCGACTATAGATTCCAATATTCATTTTTAACAGAAAATTGACATCGACCGAACAACACCAAGATATAGAAAAATCGCGCGATTTAAAAAACACATACATATCTCCGAATCTCGAGCCAATCAACATTTTTTATTGCCAGATTCGTGTTCACTGTGCATAGATCTATAAGAAAAGTCATATCTTGTCTCTGAACCAAAAAAAAAAAAAAAAAAACAGTGTAATCAATCAAGTCAATTAAACTCAATATGTATATTTAATGATACCTTCATTTGTTCTTCTGTTCGGCGTAAGTTTACTTCAATGTTGGGTCTTAAAAACCTATTTGTATTACTTTCTATTTATGTCCATTTTTGTATAGTGTGATACTTTTGTACATATGTACATATATGTACATATGTGTATAGAAGGAACACCTTCGAGGGAGTCTCAGTGTTTGAAACATTAATGTCATATGTAGTTATATAATAATATCCTAAATAGCATAATTTTAATTGTGCCTCTCCACTTTTATTCAATTAATCACTTGCCGTTTTCACTTTTTGCTGATCCTCATTTGAATGCAGATGTGTATGTATGTATGGAGATGCCTTTGCCTTGATGTTCGGTTGAATGTTTTGTTTGCGCATATTATTTGTCAACAGTCAGTCATAGCAGTAAACCACTCTCGCGGAAACCCAAAACGGTATAAAATGTCCCCTTTATTATACCAATAATATTTTCCCTTTGTTTTCGTCTTTGTCGATTTTCGCCCCCGTATTCATTCTCTCTGTCCTTGGATTATTTCATGCTGTCGCTAAGATCTTTTAGTAGTGTGTTTACTCTAGTTCAATCGGCTAAGGTTAAATATAAATTGCCATTGAATTTTTACGTTCAATTTGGGGTGTAGTATTTCCCACGGGGACCGCTCACAGCTCTTTGGACTTTTTTCCCCTCTTTTCCCCCATATGTGGGAGTTCCCGAGCTGGCACAGCACGTTTGTTCGGATCGAGCCGTGATTTCCAACGCTCAAACCTATTACGTTTTCCTTTTCACGTTCCTTACGTAAGTTTTCCTTTGCCAATTTTACCGCCCACGTCTATTTTTCAGCCGCGATAATTTATCACGACAAATTTTAACGCTTTCGACTTCACCCCCTATGATAGCTATACGGCACATAAAATATTATCCTACGCCGGATACGTATGGAACTTTTACGAAACCACGCTAATTTTGACCCAATTTTTTTTATTTGGGAATATTTCAGCAGTACCTATTGCGTATACATATTTAATTTTTAATTTATATACTTTTCGGTATACACAATTTGTCACTTTATCGTCTGAGGTGGTAATGAGTGGTTCCGTAGCGGCGAAACTCATTTGTATGAGAAACGATGCGTTGTTCCTTGAGAGTTTCCAGTCAAAACTTTTCTTCGTTAATATGATAATTGCCCCGTTAATATCTCGGGAGTGACTTGTCAGTTTACCTTTATAAATTACTCGTTAATTTGTCCTACGCTAAATCCTGTCTCGGTGTTTGCAATTTGTCTTCCGTTCAAAAGTATTTTCCCCTCCCCACCTACGTCGTTACACGAGCTAGCGATTGTCGTTCACTACATATGTATCCTATGTATCAGAAGTTGTCAAACTACGGTTTGCCACTCGCATTTAACTCGCCCATACATTGGCTAAAACTTTTATATCATTTTTGATTCGAAATATGTTTTTAATATCTACAACACTAACACTCAATAACAAATTGTTTCCTGATTTTTTTTTGATTCGTTGTTTGGATACCTTGAAATTATATTGTATTATAATAGACGTTACAAAACTTATTTTATTTATCTTAACCACATGTAATATTACAATTATCATAATAATTACTAATTTAAAACTATCCAGCTAAAAAATTGAAGTTTTACTAGGTTTATTTTAATTAGGTGATGTAATACATATGTAGACAAGAATACTTGCAATCAATTTTTGACCAAACAATTTTTTTTAATTTTACAATTATAAATATATTTATTTTAATTATGTATAGACAGCAAAGAGTTCCTAGGTTCAAGTCCCAGCTAAATATGCTGCTGGCGAGATCTTATTGAAACAGATCGACCGTCTCCTGTTAGAATCTTCCTATTTTTACAAACCTCTTCTTACTTCAGAAACGATTTGGTCATGTGACAAAGTTTGTTTTAAGCTTAATTGTTGTGACGGATCCAATAAATCGGTATCCCCCTCCTTCAGTTTCTCGCAAATTCGAGTTATTAGGATTTCGAATTTGTTGATTCTTAATGCTACCCTCATAATGTATTTCTCGCAAATTTTCTGTTTGTCAAAAAAAAATGTTGAGTATCCATAGATGTCTCTATTGTATTCTATGTACTATTATGGTTGAAAAATTGTAAGTAGGTACTTATGTATGTATGTTCAAAAATAATTTTACCATACGTGTCGCCTTGGGGTAGTTCCTGTTATGGCACATATGACGTATGAATGCAATTAAATACTAATAAAACTTGTTGTCAATGTGATATTTAATCAAATTTTTTGAATAATTGTATTCAACATTCAATTATAGAATTTCAGTGTGTGAATATGTCATATTTTCCAAGTTGATACATAAAAATGAAGTATTTTTAACTATGTTTATTATATTTATAAGAAGAATAAATACATTATACAGAATTCGGTTCATTCGCTCCACTATTAAAGTTGGTCATCCCTCCGTTATCTATACATCCTTTAAATAACACCAGTGGAGTGTGGAATACGTGAGACAAATCGCTGGAAGCGATGTATTTTTACTCTCTGGATCTGAATTAAACAATTTGTGCGGTCGCTCTCGTATCCAAACATGCTTCGGTAAGCGCCCCGGGGCGGCTGCTTTTCTTCAAGTACGTTAAGCTCACGAGTTCCGCTTGTCGTGCTGACCTTTTCCAAACCTCCGCTTATCTCACCCACTAGTACTGTAGTACTCTATGGAACACCTGAGGTGAACGAGCTTTCGAGCTTTAGAACCTGGCGAAAATCGAAATGTCACCTCTGCGACCCGACATTCCGACGAGAGCGTCACCGTGACAAATCTAGAGGAAAGACTCACACCCATTATACGCCCGACCTCGGATCAAATGGCTTTCGTGAAGCTTTTCCGAGTTTTCTCCGCAGCTACAATCTATCTCTCATATGTGCGTGATTAATATCGCACTCTCTCGCTGTATGGATGACAAATTCTTTCTTATTGTATTCAAGTTGTTATTTACGCTTGATTGTCTCTATACAATATGTAATTTCGCCGTGATATTAGAACATTCTCGTGTAAGCTAAGCTCTTATTCGTCCTACAATAATTAGATATACGGAATCAAACTTAAATAATAGCGCAGTATTCTGAAAATGTATTTAATACGGGGCTAGTCGAGAGATATATTCCTTAATTTATTTAAAATATTCGATTGAAGTACATATACATACATATATGAAAATGATTATAAAAAAATCCGGCAAAATGTTTCAGCGATTAGTTTGTCTCTACACTTTATATTATATCCACTTCACAGTTGTCGGTATTTATAACGGGCAAAACGACAGTATAATAGTCACTGTAACTACCTAAATTTACATAAAAACTTCAGATTTATAAACATGAACGTTCCAGTCTATGAAGCCATTGAATAAAACTGCCAGAACTTTCCATCTTTCTTTTGAAATTTACTATTTTTTTTTTATTAAAAACAACTTTATTTCTAAAAGCCGATTATTAGCATTGAAAGCATATCTACTTTTAAAAAACAAACGTCCCGCTGTACGTTAATATTATTCAATTTTCTTTTATCTATAATAAAATCCTTTGAGAATTGCTCTATTAATTTTTCATTCAAATCGCTCAGAGATGTTTCTTTCAAAGCCATGCATTTCAATGCTTAACTGAAGCGTAAAACACCACACAGCACTAACGAGTTTGTCCAAACCAAGCTAGAGAAGCACCGCAAAAAGCATGAAACATTTTACACATTTTGGGGTACTTTCCATTCATTAACATTATCATAAAATAGTCATTAATTCACTTGCTTTATTAGTCGCCGTGTTCTACGATTTGGGTATTGCGTGTTGATTTTTTTGATACAGGCACGAATCGAGATGGTGAGAGTGATTAGGTTAAGTAACGTTAAGATCGCGACGCAACACCCCACGTCCAGAGTTATATCTTCTTTCTGGTTCACAAATTAGCCGAGGGGCCTTCGTTAATTACTGGGGGGCCCAAACTGGGGCCTAGTGTGGAATTGGTGGTGGCTTTTGCCAGCCAATAGATGTTAATCTCAATTGTTTTGCGCATTTTTGTGTTGCGTTATGCCGCATACTTATATTACGGACACGCGCAACACAATATACGAGCTCTATAAAATGGCCCCGCAATGAAAATTTATTCTCTGATGTAATTTCTCGATGTAAACACACTATGTGGTTTTACGTACGATATGATGTGTGCGAGCTCGTTGTATCGACAATGAACCTGTGCGTTGCACGTGTTCGTTTATTGACTCGTAAAGAAGATGTTTTAATGTTTTTTTTCCGGCACGTGATGTTTACGTTGTGTGTCTATTAAATTGATATTCGACGTGTAATATGTATGTATTTGCTCTGTGAAAATTAAATAAACCATGGTCCAATTTGAGATGTTGTGCTCCAAATATTTCTATGTATGATATAAGAATTGTATCTACGAATGTAATTCATCGATTTCGATTATTTTGCTCGTATTATGTATATAACTGCTATTGTTCAATTAATTATTTTATGGCTTATTGTATTACAGTATTACATAATGGCGAATCGTATAATAGTGTCGTTTTGTATATGAATCGATTTAAATTTATTTTTGTTTTCATTCAAATTTGATTTGATTTGACTCGGTACGTTATTAAATGTGGTAAATATATTTAGAATTTTATTGGAATATCTTTTGATGTTCTGAATAACATATGTATATTTTTAATTACTTATTGTTGGAATATGCGAATTATAAATTAATCTAAGTCAAATTGGCGTTTATCGTTTTTGAAAAAAAAGAAGAAGCAAATAAAGATAGATTATACAGGTCGTGGTTTAACTTGTCTTACCTCTTAAAAACCTCTAAAAAAGGTTTTAACTCTTAAAAATTTTTGATGGAACCTCTATTATTTTTTCTGTTGACACAGATGGTTGTATTCATTTCTATTTGATTGACTAAACATTAGACAAACAAAAAAAAAATAACTGACTAGCATACCACTTTTAACTTTTAACCAATCAACTGTGTAATTTTGGTGTGTTTACTAAAAATTAAATAAAAATAAGGGGAGTTACCATTGCCAGTCAACTTAAAAATTTGAAAAAAACTTCAGTATCAGTTCGATCGGACTAACGGTGTTCAAAAAATTCCCAAAATACACAGACACTCACACACACATTTCGCGTGATCACAAAACTTTATCTATTGTTACCACGTACATAGATAAAGTAAAAAACCGCAAGACTTTGGACTGAGGTATTTGCGGCTCAAAATGATCCAAATGATATGAGCTTTCAACCCTTTAAGGCTTTGCACTTAGCTACCAAACACCCTGTATATTAAAATTAGATAACTAATTGAATAAATTCGTTGATATTAATCAATTCTTTGAATAGCGAAATTTCCGAGAAATCAACATAAGTTCAGGGCGTGTATATTTCTGTAGAGTTAAAAGCTTTCGTTGTGAACGTTTTTGCTGCTAAAATTAATTGAAACAGTGCTTTAATTCAATCCATTTACCATCCTCAAATTTTCGCAAAACTTTCAGTCGAACTCCTGAAACAAATGCTGCCCGAGATTAATTGCGTTTAGCGCGTTCTCTAAACACACGCATTTCGTTATTTTCTTTAGTAAAATATTTAAGGTATTTTGTTCTTTAGTCAGTTTCGCTCGTATTTCATCAAGGGTACATATTTCGACTACCTTTTAATATTTTTAAATTTCAATGAAATCCGAAAAACATACAACCCATCAAGCCGTGAAAACAGTGTGTTACATATTTTCGCTATTGATTCGGCAATTTGATTAAAGTCTAAATTTTCTACATCGTCATATGTCATATCGTCATATGTATGTACATCGTCATAAGTATGTACATCGTCATTTACAGCCATTCACCATCCACTGTTGGATGAAAGCCTCTCCAACACATTTCCATTCGTCTCTGTTTTGCGCATCTCTCATCCAACTCATCCACAGATTTTTCTAACTTAGTCTACCCATCTTCCTTGCGGCCTTTCTTTCACCCGTTTACATTCTCTTGGGTACCACTTCTTTCCTCTATTCTTATAGTTACGTGACCCACCCATTGCTATTTCAATTTCTTCAGTCTCTCCACTATTCATATACATATGTACATATGTATGTAGATACTAACTACCCTTGTCATACTTCTCACCCATGTATTCCGTTTCTCATATATTTTACCACTTCCGACCATACAGCGTTCAATACTTGAAGTACATTGCACTTTGTGTAATATCTTGACACTCATGCATATGTGCATACTATAATATAACAATATATGCTCACATACATATGTACATATGTACATGACGTAATCTTTTAAATACGCAAAGTTAAAAAGTTTTGTTGAAACATCTCTAAAATTATTTAAATAATATTTAAATATACACATTTTGAATTATTTTCACATAAAAAGATTATATATAACGCTTATTTTTAAGAACCTCCATTGTGCAGAGAAGCAGACGTTGGGTTTTTTTTTTCAATGGATTACATGCTGTATTCATGAGAAGGGTTGTTATCGAAGCATCGACCAATGGCGTGAAGCGCTGAAGTGAATTTGAGTAGAGTCTACGGTTATAAAAATTGAATTTGCTTTAGTCATGCGACATTTACGGCTCGAGGGGGTTAATTAAATGGTATTTAACCCTCGTACGACAAACGCTCGGATGTTTGCGGTCAAACAGCCGCGTGTGTCGGTTTCATTCCCTGTAACATGTGCCACACGTCAGGTCAGACTATCCCGCAATTGTTTCATATCAAATGTCTTTTAATTTCCTACTGCGATCGTGTTACCTTTTGATGTGTCCGTCGGTAAAACAGAAAGGGTTCTATTTGTGTATATAAATATACATTCATATATCTACATACCCTCCACGTCCGCTCGCAACGGCCACGTGGGTACTGTTCAATTATCCTCTCAATTAGTCAAGAGTGTTTCACTTTTATTTGAGATGATTTTACGGTTGAAATGTTTTTTGCTTTGTGCCTATGTAAATTGATCATTTATTTTTCATTCCAATGTTGACTATCGTGCTCGATTCTATCATAAAATTGTTCTCATTAGTTATTTTTTTCCTCTCGCTGTAAAGTTTCATCGAAGGTTATCGCAGAAATTGCTTTTTTTTATCCATTACGCCTACGGTCAATATTGTGCATACTTAATTAGGTAGTTACAATATTGGACATAAAGATAAATTTAACGCATTTTCTCTCAGTCGTAATAATTTCAGTGACGATCATGTTTAAGCTAGTGTTTTTTATTGCAAAATATAGCCTTAGTAGTGGTTTTACCCGGCTTCGCTCGGTAATTGTAATATAAACAGCTTAAACATGGCTAATCTTATAGTAAACATTCATTTGTTTATTTATTAAATTTATTTTAATCAAAAAAAATAATATTCAATCATTAAAATTGATTTATTTTCGATGCTCCCAACCAAACCTTACATAAATAGTTACATTAAACCTTAAATACAAAGTCTGTCGAAATTTTATATTAGATGTGATGTTACATATGTATATCTTTCATAAACCTTGTCACTTTCTGGATTGTAGAAAATTAAATAATGTACAGTGATCTACTAATAACCTTGTTTACATTTATACCTAATTAGTATGTAATACTATTCTTACCCAATTTACAATAATTCAATGAATTGCATTCAATCCGAACTGTTATTTTGTTGAGTAATTTACTAAAAATTTACGATTATTTCTAAATAACAACTAGAAAATGTTTACTTTTACAACGATGGCAAATTTTGGCTCGATTTAAAAATTAACTGGGTTTTAACCTTATATTATATATTAATAACAATTATTACAGAACATTAATAAAATAATTGATTATATCAGATGCACGCGTATCGTAGATGCTTTTCCGGCTCGCCCACTTCCTTTCGATGAAAATCGCGAGTTTTCCCCGACGCACACACTACGAGTATATTACGGTCTCGGGATTAACGAGATAGGCGATAACAAACGAGCTCGGCATATTTAGTTCAGATTGAATGGAACACAAGCCGTGAATTTTATATGAGGGGCTCGATTAACAATGAAAGTGCGTGGGTGGCAAGAAAAACGAATGACTTGGCGTATTTCCATTGATTAAACACTGGCTCCGAACATGCGGAAAAACGCACAACAACAAACACACATGTATATATCTACGTATACATATGTATATAATATGGGCATTGTGTGCCATACGACCCTGAATACTCTTACCGTTTGTATTATTGCCCCCACGGAGTCTGAAACGAGTGCCTATTTTTCAGCTATGAAAGTCCTTTTATCGACCTGTTTTCGTCGCTGCTGGTGAAACTCGGTTAAAATATATTAAAACGGAAACGGGAAATGAAAATTATTTTGTGCGACACATGTTACTCCTACAACTCTTCTCCAGGAATACTATTTTCATACTGTTATTTTTGCTTGCAAGCTTCCTCTGGAGACGTGCGTTTATGCATTGCATACATTTATATGTATAATGCTTGCATATCCTCGAATTGTTACCTAATATAATTCTGTAGTGTCCAACGTACCGTTGTACATTTTTATAATTACTATGCATATTAATTTGAATTTGGCCTAATTGTGTCTGTAGTATTTGTGTAAAAAATTTATCTTTAAAATTACAATTATTCTATTATATGTATCTACCTACATATTTTAACTCGAGCGTAAAGGGGTTGCTTTAATTTAATTAAAATTACAGTTGAATTGCGAAACACTGTATAATATATAAAATGTTAGAATAAGTATTTCATTCCACAATTGGAAAATGTTATCCGCTTCTCTCAACTTCTATATTATTCTTCGTTTCTATGTATGTATATGTAGGTCGAAAGGCTAGAAAAACGATCCAGTTTTTTCCTCTAGTTTGCGTATTTGATTTCTTTATCTCTTTTTTCGACGGATGTACATTCATATGTGGTTTCGGGTTATGGAATGATTGTATTTATCACTTTAATGCCATTTAATTCAATGAAGTGACGGGAAGGAAATGATAATGATTCGATTGTGTCCTAATCTACTAAATAATTACATACATATTTCAAATTATTGTTAAAACTTGCATATTGTAACGGCATACTTCTCGATAGTATCTCTATACATATGGTATTACATACATACGGGTCTACGTGACGAGCCAGAATGTTAAATTACAGAAAACACAAATATCGAAAATCGAAAGATCTTAAGTCGAAAGATCAAAAAAAAAGGGTGCATGGTAAACGGTACATACTCACTTAAGTTGCGCGAGCAGGGTACAACAGGAACAAGAGGAACTCTTACATTCTGGCTCGTCACGGAGACCGCATACATACATATGTACTTAATTTTTTTCTTTAGAATATTCTCAAATCATTTAAACAAATTAACCGACAAACTTTCCTCTTTACAAATTAGAGAAAATCGTTTAATAACTTTTCTGAGTAATCTAAACCATTTTAATCCCAATGCTTTATAACTAATTAATATACTGAAGTATATATTTAAAATTGAAAACACTTTCAAAATTTTATGGCAAATTAACATTATTAAGGCTCAAACCGCGCAAATGCTATTGGTACGGTAATGTTGGAAAAACCAACACAATAATTTATTCAATTCCCAAAGCTATCAAAAATAATAATAAAAAGGGATTTTATAATTCCCATTACCGTATACAAACAAGTTATTTTCATTACTAAACATTTCTCCGCAGCCTTTTATCTAATTCACAGTTGGGCACGATAATTATACGAAGGTGTATATTAGTAATAATTGTTTTTCCGGCACGAATGCGTTCAACTTTTTTTTTGTTTTAACTCGTTAGGTATATTTGATTTCGTTTCCCGTCTGAACCACCCTTTTTCCTCCCCCACCGTTAACAGGTAGATATTACGAATACATGAAGTTGCGTTTGTCGGCCCTTTTTTATCGCATGAAAACTGGGTGCGCCACGGGCAAACACGACCCCTACAAAGTTTTCAAATAATAATTATTATATATATATATATATATATATATATATATATATATGTGGGATTTTATGTGTGTGAGCGAATTATGTAATGGGTAATGTTAAGGAGTGATGTACAAACAGTGGTACACATGAGTGTACACTGTTTGTGAGTTGGCAGAAGTGTGATGCCAACTGACGGTGAGTAGTCGAACCGTTGGCCGGGCGGCCGCCGGTGGTGCGTACGCGCACGTGTTTATACTCAATGGTACAATAAACGTACATTGATGGACCAACATCGTCTTTGATTATCTCTCCCGCAATCCTCCCTATATCTTTGGATTCTACATATATATATATATATATATATATATATATATATATATATATATATATATATATGTATATCGCAAATGAGTGTTTTTTTTCCTATTCATACGTAATTCAAACGAAACACAAATGTTTGAGGGCACGTAATTGAGAATAATTTAATTTTTTCTTTCTTTTTTTATACGAAATTCGCGAGGAAGCTGTCAGTGTCAAAATTACTTGAACTGCTCGTTGCGTATCACATGAAAATTCAATTAAAACCTCCCACGCGTATTTGTGTGTATCGTACGCTTGTGTGTAATTTAATTTTTCGGTCTTACAAATACATTTTTCATTTGTCGCTTGTATAATATTAAACATTCTAAATGAGCCTTGTGTGAAAGATGCACATATTCGATGGTTGTTCGTTTACTACACCCATAATTGAGCCGTAGTGTACGATCGCATAATTAAATAGACAGGTTGCGTATCTATCGAATCAACCGCTTTTTGAGATTTTAATTGAACGCGGTATATAATCAGCGAGAAAATCGTTTTTAGACGATGTAAAATAATACACTTAAAACTAAGATGTTTTTGTTGTCGAAATATGCTATAATAATACAGTACATAATAATATAAATATGTATAGAGATAATTTTAAGGCACTCGGTGTATGGACGGAAACAGAGGAAGGGGTCGATTCCAATTTAAAAATTGCATTTTTTACCGCTCAACTACGAAAAATGATGGAATAGCACCATATATTTGCAATGTCAATTCTATAGGGAAGTGGTTTTTACGCTTTTTTAACTTTTTAACTGCATTATTAACACATACCCTGTATTTTTAATAAAATTTCATTAAAAGGTGTATTTTTAAATCCTCCAAACTTCATACAAAAAATGTTATTTAAAAGATTTAATTTCAAACTTCCATTCATAGATATCATGCCAGCATATCTTTATCCAAAATATTGATAAATAAATTAAAAAATATATACAGCCGTGGACAAATGTATTAGGCCACTTGTAAAATATGCTTTTGACCGAAAATACACGGGTATTTGAGACACCCACTGTCCGCATTGCAGCTTACTAAGAATTCCTCTATTGTTTTTACCCTACTTTCTCTTCTTTGGGTTGCTTATTATGTATTTAAGTAAAATTTGAAATTGTCCTTTTTACGAAAATCAGTGTTTCGAGAGTTGTGGTTGCCTCGTATTGTTTTTGTTGTTACCGTTTTTTTTTTTTTTTTAATGAAGTGCACCTTCTTTTATTGAAAAATACCAAAAGCACGGGAATCTAGTGAAGGGAACAGGGCTAAGATGATTTTAATACATTTCCAAATGTAGGGAGCAGTTAAAATTTCCAAACAACTTAAATTATCGCGATGTGCGGCACAAACGAGATTAAAAGCATATAGTGAAATTGGTTCTTTAAAAAATTGATCAAAATCGTGAAGAAGCGGGCTCTCATAGAGATTTTTCGTAAAATTCGAGCAGTTCATAATGAGTTTATATTATACAAATATAAGTATACATGAAATGACAGAAAGAATAGTGATGTCGATGCCAATTTTTCAATCAGAATATACTGTAAAGTAGTACATATCATAATTGTGAAAATTCCCTATTTTAATATAATACTACTGTAGAGTTCGAGATATAGGGAAGATTGCAGGAGAGATAATCAAAGGCGATCTTAGTTCAACCTTATGCGTTTATTGTTCAATATAAGAATATACACACGCACGTAGCCGGTGGCCGCGGCCACACTCTACTGTCTACCGGAGTCTGGGGTACGAACTGTTAACACTATACACTCATGTGTACCACTGCCTGTATACCATTCCTCAACATTACTCATTACATAATTCACTCACACACATAAAATCCTACACTAAATAGTATCGTTGAAAGCAGAAAACCAATTTTTAACCTCTCATAGCAATATACTTATGAATTCGAGCATTCTTAATAACAATATAGCAAAGTAAGAAAACGATCGGATAAGAGGCAAACTTTTTCCTGAATTTTAATCGTAAGTGAAACGCAAAAGAGGTTAGTAAAAAGGGACTTCATCATATCAAGGACTTCGCTGCGTCGATAAGTGTCATTAAAAAATAATCTTTCCCAAAAAAATTCAATAATCGTTCATAGATGTATTTTATATTTAGATTTCATCCATACTAAAAATGTATATGTATACATATGTATATGTATGTATTTTCCAAAAAATCAGAAACTAATTATTATATATTGTAAGATAGACTCATCAAACGGAACTAATGATGGATTAAGAGTGCAATATTCGCTTTGCTCGTGCCAACAGGCTGTCGTGATTGAACTATGATATTTAACAATGTGTATGTGTTGGGATATAAATCTGGGTTTATCGAGGAAGCCCTGCAGGGATGACTGCTTACGCACTGTTTGCCGCGTAATGGCAGAAGTTGGCCGTTCAAACGAAGACATAACTTGCTTAGTTATCGATTCAAAGCACGGAACCACAGGCTTTAGAAGCCTCTGTTCAAATCGTTGTGGCCTCTCTTCATTTTTGAAGGAATTACCTGAAATTGATTTCGATGGAATTATTCGCTCGTGCAGAAATCCTCGCCTTGCTCTCTCTCGCGAGACGAAATTTAAGATATTTATACGTGAAAGTATTCGCAAACCTGCCGGCGAACGTCTTTTCTGCAATCTGTTCTTATAATATTGTATGAACGCTGTTGATGTATGCACGCTATTGAACGTATTTGATTTAATAAGTGTGAAGCGTGCGAATTCCGTCTCGTAATAAATGTTATTTTTTAAGTACTACATAGCTTTGACGTTAGCTTATTTCGGGCTTTTTCAATATGTGTATGTATGTAATTGGATTTGAGAACATGTGAGCCATGCTGTTGAATTTAATTTGTATCTCTAATTCTGGCAAATTCATACAAACAATACATAAATGAACCCCGTCCCGGTGACAGCTTTTACGCAGTACAAACGGTAATAATAACATTCGAGTTCAAAATCTCAATACAAAGGATTTCACTTTAATTTGCTTCTTGTACAAAGAAAATGTCCTAAATGCGTTTAAGTCTTAACAAATGATAGCGGTTTCCAATTAAAATATTTTTGACTTATTTATGACGTATGAAATTAGGATGGAGTGTATTTGGGCGATTGAATGCCGTTTTCAAATCTATAATTATTATCTTATTCAGCAGTGGCGTACCTGAATAAGAAAAAGATCTTCGATCAGTATCTTGCCAGTGATGACGTATGGGTGCGAAACTGGGGCATTGAACACCAGAATGCTGCACTAGGTCCAGTACACTCAAAGAAGTATGGAACGCAATATGCTTGACATAACGAGGAGAGATATAAAACGGAATGCGGAATGCGGAAAGTGTTTGATATAATGATGAGGGTAAAGAGATTAAGATGCCAATGGGTGGGTCACGTAGCTAGAAGAACGGACGATAGATGGATGAAAGAATGTAAAACGGTGCTAGGAAGGCCGCAAAGCAGAGAAAAATTTATGGGATTAGGATAAATAATAGTTGCCCAAAACGGAACGAATGGAAGCATGTTGGAAAGGCCTTCATCCAGCAATGGATGGCGAATGGTTGTGAATGATGATGATGATGATGACATTTCGTTATTATAATGTTATTAATCATTTTAAATACATCAACGTAAAAAAGATTTAGTCGTATATCATGTTTTTGACTATTCAAAAATAACGACAAGCATCAACATGCGTCCGCATATGGGTAAAGCCAACAGGCAACTGGATGACTCATACGCTCGCGCACTCCGAAAATATAGCTGTCTCTTTCTGTCGTATTGATTCGTCGATCAACAAGAATATGCAAGCTAACAGTCAAAAACGTGACTTACGCTACCGCCATTAAATCATACTTTGGAACGTAGAAATGTATAAATGTATTTTTTTACGATCTACCCCTTTTCTAAATCATACAAAATCTTTTGAAATAAATTTCTTGCAGTTCATTCTCGGAATACAAGAAATAGAGGGTGTATAGCTTTGAAAACCACAGTTATTGCGAAAAACGTAAAAATGGGGGCACTCGCATACCCCACTTCGGTGAGGGAGGGTTAATCAAAATTTGTCACAAGCGGTATAAATTTATTTAAAAATAATGATTTGATAACTTTATACATATACATGTGTAATTGTGTACATACATCGATTTTTAATAGGAATTTCATGTACTCGATAAAAATGCAAAAAATCTTTTTGGAGCGAGTTTTATTGGAATGAATACCTATGTACATATTTATACGTAAATGGATTAAATTTAAGTCTTCTTCGGCTTCTGATTAATTTTAATACTACATTGGTTCTTTAAATACATCGAACAGTTATTACTAGACATCGGATGGTCGTCGGGGCAATTATTGCAAATATCAATACACCGTTCCAATAATTTTACCTACATATAATAAAACTTCTTATCCGATTTCTAGTTTTTACAGATGTACTGATATTTAATAAAAAATCTTTTTGTTCCTGGATCGCTAGAATTTTTTAAGTGATGAGGGTTCATACTTTTAGGCTTACTGAAATTTAATTGTATGTATAATTTACATATATTCACCCGTGTAATATTGTTTATCTTTAATTCGATTGAATTAAATCGCGTCTTTTGTAAGCACGCCTACGCCATATGTGGTATAAAATATATATTTTTAATTAATTGGATTATTAGGGGAGTAAGGGATTTCATCGTTATGCTTGTTGAAAAATTAAAACGCAAAGTCCAACATTGAAACGTAGGGCTCAATGTTAAGGTCGCATAATCTGCCGCCGTACAATAAGCGAAGACTCCGGGAATAATTTTATTCATGGTGTGGTGATTTTCCAACGTTTGTTTTGTTTTGAATACGTAATTTTATTGCTCTAAGGAAATTGTAATTCGCATTACTACTAGTGTTTTTTTTATCGTTTTATGAGATGAAATTGTATTACTTACACATGTCTATCAAGCTATTGTATAAATTTAAATTATGATTCCTAATCGATTTCAATAACGTACAAGTTTTATCAGTATGGAGCGGCACTACATATTATACATATGACGTGCCATTTGATTTTGGCTCAAATTTTACACATCGTTGAACACTGATATCATTAATTAATATTTACCAAACATACCGTATTTTTTTCAGTGTACGAACTTGCATAATGATTTTTATGAAATCTTATTACATCTAATTTTTTTTTCTTTTAGGTAAACGGTTTAAATTGTTACGAAACGCTGAGCGAGGACCTAACGAACACACTTCCATTATTTTTTAATTAACGCCAGATAGGTTTTTTCACGAACACAAAGCAATTATAAGGGCGAAAAGAGAAATGGATAAAATAATGGAAGTTATTATATATTTCGGCGGCATTGCAAAGTATCAGATTAATCCCAGATTTTACGTTAATAATATATTTTTACAGCACTAATGAGAATTATGTAAGTGCATATCTCTCAGATTATTCGTTTCTACTATTAATTTCGATATCAATGCGAAAATTTTGATGAATTTAAAATTTATCACATTATCCCACGGAACCTCAAACTACGGCCTATAATAGGCTAGAATTTAGCCCTACCGGAATTTTTTCTGACCTTCAAACATACATACTTACATATGTATATCAAATTGCAAGAATCTCAACCATACCATAACGTATACATTAATGTAAATCCAGTAAATTTCCTCCTGATACTTAATATTCTTATTTGGCCCTCGTCCTAAAAACTTTTGAGACCCTACATTATACCATAAATGGAAATTACATTTATCAACTAAGAACGTACAAATATATGCAAAAAGAGACAAATTGTTGAAATTTATTCAACTTCGTTTATGTCAATACAAAAAGCTAGCTTTTGACATGAATATATATGTATACATAAATATTATAAATATAAAATTTTATATACATAAATATAATAAATATTTTTTGAAATTATGCACATTCAAATAATGATGGCCAATAGGCGGTAAGTGGCTAATGTGGTTAGGAATCGTTTTAATAATGAAATCAGATAAATTGGCACTCTCTGGTAGGAAAAGAGTGACTTGAATTTACAAATATCCGAGTATGACTCGGAATACATTCTTTTCAATCGAGGTCAAACTAGGACTTGAATCAGGGACCTCTCGATGGTTAGCATTAACTCTAACATAGATTTATGCTACTGGCTAACTATGTATATGACTTCATTATTTATGTATACTTATCGAACTGTCACCTTAACGGTTTATTATTTTTTAATCACGATTATGCTATAATATATAAAAAAAAAATATATATATATATATACATATATATATATATATATATATATATATATATATATATATATATATATATATATATATATATGTACCATTTAATCAATCACTTTGCGATTGACCTATGTACATACATATGTATGTATGTTCCTAGCTAGGACTTGCTACTTACTGTTTTTCTATGCATTCATCTGTATTTGATGAATAAGATATCATTCTTTTTCGTGTGATTAATTGAATTGTATACAGAATGCAGAGCTCTTCATATTTTTATTGGTATCAATGATCTTCGTAAAGCAGAATCCGTAATTAATAATGAATATCTTATGCCAATATTCAATTCTATGATATCGCCGAGCCTCATTACTTTTCTTTCTTCTTCGACGTCTATCAAAGGAGATTTATTCTTAGCGGAATAACTGGATTTCCAATGCGATCTCAACTGAAAGTTCAATCTAGTTCCAATCAGTTACATTGATTAGTTGCCATTCCTAGCGAAACGTCACTTTTGCTCAGCAATTCAATTTGAAACCACAGATTGCAAACGAACAAAGTATGTATTATATATTCTCAACTTGTTCAAATGTCAATCGGTGATCAGTGCTGCAGTGATATCTAAGATCCTCTTTTGTTGACACTTGGACACGTATCCTAAACATCGATGTGGAATGAATCAAGAATGGGTGCGGCCATCCGTGCAAAAATATACAAATATTTCGTACTTGGTGAAATGTCGTATCGGCTTGTGTGAAGTACATATGTACATACGTGAGTATTGTTATCGATTGAATTTGGGTCTATAGAAAATGAGTTTTTAACACAAGTAGGCGGAACTCTTCTACGAGTTCCGTATGCAATGTATTCATTCGTGTCAATGTAGAGTTATAAACGTGGGAAGATCAAGTTTATTGAACTTAAAAACAGTGTGTAGCAAAATGCGTGTGCACGCTGCATACTAGCGCCACATTTAAGTAATTTGAACGCGTTATATTGATTTTGGTATAAAATTGCCGATTTTAACTCCCGAATATTTTTATTATTATAGCGTAATTGTAAATTAGTTTCGTGTTATGTTTCACAAACTTTTCGATTAATTAATGCTTTAGGTTGTGCTAACTTTTTATCGAAAAGTTTTCAAATTAACAATCGTTGTCTGCGCATCTAGAGCCCAATAGTAATTTTATACCGTTGAATTTATGAGAAACCTTACATCGATTATTCTGATCGTATTATTATTATGTCGCCTTTCGAATTCTACCTTTAAATTTTCGTTCCCATCTTTTTGATTAACCTTTCAGTGGAGTTTGTCATTCGTGCGCTTGAGATAAAATTGTCTGTTTCGCATTAAATATTTTTTTATCTCGCTCATTAAACGCGACGAGTTGATTTATTGGGTTTCAAGTTTTTTTATAATGACACATTCAATGATTCAATTTACTATGCAGATTGGCGACCATTTTGAATTTTTATCTCTTCACTCCAATAAAGATATTCGAAATGTTTTGAACCTTATTCTTTGTAAATATTCAGAACTAATTACATTAAACCGTTCTCTAGTTTTAAATCCGCGAACATGAGAAGTTTTCATTGTTTATTCTATATAATTATCCAGCATCATAGTTTGGTGGTTGCGTTAATGTTAATCACCGAGAGATTGCCGGGTTCGATTCCGTAGGTTGACCTCGATTGAAAAGAATTTTAATCAGAGTATTTATATAGTGCTACTTGGATATTTGTGATTCCAAGTCGATCGTTTCCTCTCAGAGTTTACCAATTCATCTGATTTAATTGTTTATGTCCATCCGGTGTAGGATGACCCATAAGCCAGCAGCGTGGCTCGGTCGTTAAGCTTCTGCTTAACACTGAGAGGCGCCGAGTTCGATCCCTTGAGCTGACCTCGATTGAAAAGAATTTTTCTGAGTATATCTGTAATGCTGCTGGTCAGACCAGGATTTGTGACTCCTGGTTGATCGTTTCCTATCAGAGTTTGCCAATTTTCTCTGATTTCATTGTTGAAACGATTCCCGATTAAAAATTGGCTAAAAATCCTTCCTACCCACTATGTCACCACTATTTGAGTATGATTAATGTAAATATTACAATAAAAATGTATGTACAATTCATAGATGTCTCGTTAATTGTCGAGTTTAAGTCAGTGTCTCGTAATTTAGCGACTTATATAATAAAAAATGCTGTATTGTTTGTAATTTGGCCAGGAAGGCGCATTGGGGTTTACCTGTAATGCCTTCCTGGTATGAAAAAAAAAAAAAAAAAAAAAAAATAAAAAAGATAAAACGCATATAGCTCAGTGGTTGCGTTTATGTTTAGCACCGAGAGTTTATTGGGTTCGATCCCGGGCTAATCTTTAATATACTGCTGGTTAGACTTGGATGTTTGTGAGTCCAAGTCGATCGTTTCTTAACAGAGTTTGCCAATTTCATATGATCATTATTGAAACGGTTCCTTAAAATTGGCAAAAAAAAATCATCCTACCTGCTGTCACAAATCTTCTTTATTAATGTATGTATAATTTGTAAAAATTTATGTACAAGTATAAAAATCCATAGTTGTCTCAACTGATTGATTAATAAATTAATTGTTAATTTCGTGTTCTTAAGCTTCTCGAAATACAGTGATTTATGTAATAAAAATACTGCATTGTTTGTAATTAATTGTCCATTGGGATCTTCCTATTATGCCTTCCTGGTATATATCTATGTAAAAATAAAATATGCTGTCCTTTTCACCCCATTACGGCCAATAGCATTTCGCGCGTACAATATTCTACTGTCTGCACGAAATGCTATTGGTTGAGAGGCGGTGAAAAAGATAGCATATACGTTTTTCCTAAGTCTCTTCCAACAGCGGACCAAGTATAAAACGGTTCCTCATAAAATTGGACAAAACCATCCCACCCACTATGTCACCAATATTTGAATAAGATTTCAAAATTTATAATCAATAAATTTATATATGTACAAGTTTAATAACCTAGATTTTATCCCGGGGCAACCCGGAAATGGCATCATAGGAAATATTTTAAATTGGGTCCATCGGCTATGCCAAGTATTAAATTATTAATAATTACATATGATGCAGCGAAATTTGATTAAATACTTAATTCCACATTTAATGTCGCCCACTTTCAATAACAACCCAGCAGGAATTTTCCGACTTCCTAGCGATTCAATCTGATCCAAACAGGTGAAATGTCAGCGCTTGAAATAAACTGCAACGTCATTTTAAGCAGAATTTCATGCCACACGCCAGGTATCACACTTGTCCAACTTAAGCCACGCAAACCTCAGATCGTGTGATAATAACGATTACCGTCGATCTTACATACATTAGTCGTGTGGGATATCATTTTAAGGCACAACACTGCCTCTGTATGTGGCTATAGCTCCAACAACTCAATTGCCCCAACGAGAAGCTTGAATCTTGAACAGTTGAAGCTCGTCTTGCACATGAGCTCGACCCGTTTCGCGATACCACCAGTTCATAATGAGTCAATGGGCAGTCATCGCCAAGCCTTGCCCCTCGTCTGTTGTATTTATCTATCGGCGGTTCTAAGCGTCTGGCCCGAGATGCGGCCATTAGCGCCGGTGGGCCGCATCTATATTTAAATGGTGGGCGTGAGATGCTGTTTACAAACTAGTTGGCCTGTGTGATTCTCTGTGTTCCACAATGACGTACCTCTGGAATCTCTTTGGTGTCGACCGTACTTCAACGAGTGCCCATAACTACATATTTTACGGTACTAGCTCTCACCCAGTGCTACTGCTACTATACATACATATGGATGTGTTGGCGTATCGTCTCAACTTCCGACCAACTCTCGAGTATTGGTACAGGCCTTTCAATTAGACGTACCGCAACTGTGTTTACTCCAAAGTTGTCTAATGGTGGTGTGTAAGTGGTATGCGCTAGTATAAATTGACTTTTTGATAATAAATTGTGCTCGTTTTCGAGTGTAACTGTTTCACTATAATAGTCTTTTTTGTGCTATGCAAAGTGTCTTAAATAAGCAATACACGCTCTCGAGTTTACATGTATACTCAAAAATTACTCGGTTTGAACTTTTTTAGTGTTCATTTAAAAGTTCTTATTCCTACGATCAAACAATACTTTCCAAGCTCGTGAGTGTGCTTCAAATGAATCGCCGACTTTAGAAATGATGCTCATAATAATGCTCTTTTATTTACTAAGATGACTTTAGTGTGGTGAACATTTATCAATTTTTATTATATTATGCATACTCAAAAAATAAGGCTGGTAGTTTAATCCTGATAAAAGTTTTGTGTGCTTTTAGTAGCCCTGGATAAGGCATAATATTGTTAATTGAGAAGTTCGAAGTTCAAATCCTGGCTGAAATGTTAAAACCCTGTATAAATACATATTTCATTTTCTCAGTTATTTGTATTTGTATATTATCTCCACTAAAAGGCGACAATACCGAGTTGACACGAT
Organism: Arctopsyche grandis; assembly: GCF_051622035.1. NCBI lineage: Eukaryota > Metazoa > Arthropoda > Insecta > Trichoptera > Hydropsychidae > Arctopsyche > Arctopsyche grandis. The sequence goes on from NC_135358.1 coordinate 19,014,627, forward strand.
ACTAGTGCACTCAGACAAAGTTCGCTAATTTGGTCACTCGGACGTTACTCGAATGCTACTCAGGAGGTGCCACGTTACGAGTAGCGTCCGAGCGCAATGGTCTGGGTTTACTCGTATCGTGTGAAGCCGATATTACTTAAGAAAGTATTCATCGCGATGATATGTATAAATTTCGTTCGAAATGTATTATGCTGAAAAGAATTTAGATAATTGAAAAATTATATTTAAGGCAAAACTCAATATAATCACTTTTATATCAATAAATTTCCCATGAGAGAAGTAAAGCATATTGCGAGCTTAACTGCTAGTAAATAACAACTTCGTTATTAAGAAAAACGTACTAAACGAGCCTTTTTGTTTCGTATATTCGTATATGTATGTATGTAGGTGATCCCTGTAAGGCTTTTTTTCCTTAATGAGTTTTTGCAAATGAATAGTTCGAAACACGTTGAATCTATTGATCATATATTAAAACATGAATTATGCGATTATGTTATTAAAATATAATGTAATTCATAGTAGCTGGAAAGTCTTGTATCTTGTAAACTAACTAACTTCTACCACGGAAAATAAAGACACTGTTTAATATAATCACTGAGTTGTGGAGTAAGGAGTAAGAAGTTTTGGAAACCAAACTCATGTGAAACGCTTGAATATTATACTTTGTAGTCAAATTACTATAATAATATTATGTAATTACGTATCTCAAAGCAAAACACACTTGGAGAAGCCATCGCGTACTTTATAATAATTAATATGTTGGAATTCTATTACGCGATGGCTACTGACTTTTTTTACATATTGCCCATCAGTTCTACCACATTGCCTCTATCCATGCTGTGCGACCATTAAATTTTCTCAGAAGCAATAAAATAAATTGCTATTATAGCATACTTTGGTGTTGGCGGTTTAATTGAATTTTATTGTGACAGGATGATCGGATGGCTCAAGTGAGCGCAGAATATACATATATAAGCAGGAGGAGGATGGGATAAGGTGATTTTGAGCTGTTTTAGTTAAAGCGAGTAACTGGAGTCTTCGTCTTCCGTACTCTGAGTTCTTCTTCCATATAAATTGCGTAATATAACAGTGTATTCGATTAAACGGAGCGAAATTTGAACTTTGATAACAAGGCTACCTTCCCATCGTTCAATCAAGGCAAATCGAAAACATATTGAAGTCTTTTTATATATAACTGATCGAATAACAGATAAACGTATTGAATCAAAATAGTTGGATCTAACTAAAGTTTGAAATTTTGTACGGTGTAAGATGAAAATTATAGCTCTATACTTCAACGATAACGGAAGTCACCAATACTATAATATGGTACATATGTATAGTGGTGTAGTGCCAAATAAAAAAGAACCAGGTCGGTGTTTAATTTTTATGACCCCCCCCCCGCTTTTTTCCTTACTAAAAAAAAGTTGTATCCTTATATTGGTAGTTGAAATATTTATAAAAAAAAATCAAATAATAATTAACAAATATTCTTACTTGTTGAAATTATGATGTATATTTTTTATATTTTATATACTTCCATAATGCACCCTTTTCAACATCTTTGATTTTGCAAAACCCGTGTTTGTGTGTCAACAGCAACATTTGCTTTTAGCAATGCTAAAACCATGTAAATATGTACATACATATGTATACATATGTCAAAAAACTATCAAATTTTAGCATATGAATTCAGAGATGACTGAGTTCCCTCATTTTATCTATCCTTAAGTGCATATGGTCAATAGTTGAAAGAATGTTTTCTTTCGAAGTTTTGGGTGGTTTTAGATAAAAAAAGTCAGTAAATTTCATTAAACGTCTTTTAAGTTTTGAATGTGCTCAGATTACTATTCGATTGTGGTCATCGAGAGTTAGAACGAGAGTCTGCTCACAATATTTTGAATACAAAATTGTATATGAAATTTTAGTCAAAATATTTGTAATTGTACTCGAAAAACAATGTTTATATCAATCGAAGTGCCAGGGCAGCGACCTGGCTCAAAAAGAAGTACCCGGTCGGTGACCTGGCCCGACTACACCACTGGGTATATATGTATGTTATCTGTGAAATTCGATTAAAAATGGTAAATATATTTGGGGCTCAGTGACTTTTTTCTACTTGAAATACAAACACATTACATTTAAAAGATGTAATCCAATGAGTTTCACCTCCATCCCCAAACTAAAAGAAAAACAAAGAAACGAAAAATGGAGAAACATTAGAAAATTTACCAAATTAACAACTGCAAAATAAGAAAAAAAAATACCGGATTATTTTTTGCACATTGTATAATGCATTGTGCAAAAAATATTTTTATCCTCCAAAATTAAATACGGGGTAACGCTCCGTTTTGACGCATATAAGGATTCATTCAAAACGAGTTAATGTTATTTCGAATGCCTATTTATATTTGCTAAAATTAACAACCGTATCCCCTTGTTATACATATATATCTAAAAATACATATACTAATTGTTTAATTTCGCAAATAAACGCTCTTGATTTAAATTCTGAAATACAATTTATTATCTGACTGTATTTCCGATGGTTTTTTCTCAATTTTATTTATGTTTACTTTGAAAATTTTACATCCACATACGATGAATATCATGGAATAGTCAGCTGCCAACTGTCATTTTCCGCATCCTCTATTGCTATTGACACGTGGTTAACCCCACCCATGACACGTGTCTTTTCATATCCCTGCAGCTCTTTTAAATAACGGGCTTAATCCACTAATTGGAAAATTTACAATCTATCTATCTATCATAAACAACTTCGAAACGAGTCACTTAAATTTGTTGTTAATTAATTTTCTTTCCTATTCTACGGATTTTAATTATTTGATACGAATATCGTAATTCATATTATACATAAATCACTCCCTCATATAGAATTTCTAAAACCATCAAATATGTATCGTCGGTATATTAGAAAAATTTATCAATTCCACATTTCGACTTTTCTGTGTTATTCATTCCGCCATATTTATTTTTACTTTAAATAGCAAGTCGCATTTATAAATATGTAGATGTTAATAAAACGACACTGAGCATTATTAATCACGTCCAACAACAAAGCATTTATTTTCTGCTTACCGTATATTTGGTCATACATAGGTTCATATGTACATACGTATGTATGCATACTTAAAAAAATGATAAAAGAGTGGAAATAATTTGGACTTGGTCAATTTTCCAGCATACCGACGAAAGGTTTTTCAATTCCCTTATTTGGGACTCTGAAATGAAACCTTTTCCTTTTTACAAGCCTCTTGTATATTTCACTTCGCTCTTTTTATTAGAGATTTTGCTTTATATTATACATTTGTAGTACTCCATTCAAGCCTTTCTTTAATTTAAGTATTAATGTACGCGTAATTAAATATTTCAAGTACATATTTTATATTGGGCGTTCATTCTTCGTCTGCTCATTCTTTCATTTTTTATTCCGTATTTTCATTTAAAATTATGTACTTTTGTTCATTTAAGTTCGTTCACGAACATACTAGTTTGTTCATACACAAACTATTGGTATTAGTTTAGGTGCTAACAGTCAAAAGCTATCTTCAAAAAGACTCACCAGGTGTCGAGTGAAACTTTTAACTGTCAAAACCTTTTGGATGTCAAAACGCCAAGTATTTAAAAGGGAAATTCTTTGGAGACCACATTACAACGTGGCTGTAAATCCCGGTAATAAAGCATGGGACAAATGATCGACAATACTTAAATTTATGCCTTATAGTTTCTGCATAAACAAACTAGTGCATTTGTAAATTTATTCTTTTTCTTTACGTTATAACCGGCCAGATTGGTTCGTCTATGAACAAACTGGTATGTTCATGAACAAATATATGTACACTTGGGCTGTAACGTATACATACATACATACATACATAGAAGTTCTATGATAGAATATTTATCGGAAAAATGCAAGGGCAATTGAAGTAAAATGATAAAAGCGCTATTTCACAATGGAATTGAACGTTTTATATGCAACCCAGCGATATAAAGGACACATTACATTGTACGTATTATATATTATATGTACAATATATATATTGCTTTAGGTTGTTGTCGATTTTATTTTGTATTCGAAACTGTACGTTTATTCAAGGGTAATAAAAGCACACAGACGGATTAAAGCCGATTGGAGCTTTGTATTGGAAGACGTACAAAGCACGGTTGCATAAGCAAATCACGCATTCAGTATACGGCTTCAAATCCCAACAGGCACTGATGGCTAATGAGTCCACTGTGTGTGTCTCACAACAATCCCCCTCAAACATTATGGCTCAATGTCTCCTGATGGATTTGCGAATATCCAATGCCCAGTATCTGCAACATAATATATAGTTTGTTAGTCCATTATAAATCAATTAGCCCCATAAACCACTACGGCGCCGAATCATAAACAAAAAATCTTAACGTGTAACACATACATACATACATTGTATATTGTTTGAGATGTGGTTAATTGTTTGTTTTTGATTTATGAAATACTTGTGATCACTTTTGAATTTTAATGTTAAGAATATATCCATGGTTAGAACGCGAAAAAAGTATACGGACATTGATGTATGAAGATCGTTTTGCGATTTGCAGAGCAAAGTTGGCTCACTTTATTCATCTGTCAAACCTTCGACAGGCTGGTGTCTAACCAACAAAAGCTGATTTATTGCGAATGATAAGTTAAGCATGAGGAACGCCCCCTCCTCCCCTCTTCATGGAAGTGGTTGTATTTCGACCAGTGCGAAAACGATTGATAGTCTACGAGAACTCGATCTGATTGGTCATTCAAAACCATGTCGACAAGGACAAAAGCGAAATCGAAAATGAACTAAATTTAAAATAATCACTTAATAATAATTTTAATACACCTACAGTTTTACCACATCTCTAAAAGCCTACATTTTAAACTTTGATTTTAAGCCTACATTTTAAACTTTGATTTTAAGCCTACATTTTAAACTTTACATTTTAAGTCTTTGATTCCCAGCTCTAACCCAAATAAATATATTTACAGTCTCCAATGCTTTCCAGCTGCCGAATTCCACTTGCTACATGACAAATGTACATATGTAGTTGTTGAATCTTTCTCTTATTTATTTTAAAATGGTTTCCTGAAGGCTTTTCGTGTTTCTGACGTTCTCTCCCTACTTTTATGCCCTCTACACATGCTGACGATCCGAATCTAAAAGTTTCTACGCGCTTCAATCGACTTTATCTTGAATTGTTGGAAACCTTCTCCATCCACTCTTTAAGGAAAAGTTTAAAAAGCTCGAGTGGTTCGTTTCATAAATTATCCGAAATCGTTGGGTCCAGGCCAAAAGGGATTGACTACCTTTCCTGTACTTGAAGGTACCAAATTGACCGCATATACATATGTACCAAAGAAAAACAACATATAAAATATATATCTATTGCTTAAAATCTTACAAAATATTTCGTATTTTCAGTAGCTGTTTATATCCGTAGCTACATATATAATATACATTCATAGGTTGGGTCGGTACCCAGAGACTGTAAACCCCAGTTAGAACTTGGAACTTAATTGCAGGCCACTTGATTGATCTGCGCACCACTAGTACATCAATCGGTTTTTGATGTGGGCACGTTTGTCTACATAGAGATACATTTAATTAATTTATATAGTTGATTATCCCCGGGAGAGGCTTATAAATTTTACTTGTAAATTCAATTGCCTCTTATCGGGATACAAGTTTGGCTCTCTAGGGATTTTTCAAAACTCATTCGCGCGTCAGTCACTTTTTCTTACCAAACATATATCATTTATTTATTAGGTTAGTCCTTTTCCTTCAAAAGTTAGTGTGGGACACAACTTTCAAACGGGTCAATCGAAGTTTTTCATCTATTATTATCGTTCGAATTTTTTGCTTCGTAAAATTGTGCACTTTATTCTACTATTTCTGTGAAAGCAGGCAAGTGAGGCAACGTAGCTACGATAATACATACTTTTTATTTGTTTATTTTTTTTATATTTTCCCATGATGCCACTACGGATTTCCCCTGAGCGACACCTATGATATTAAACTTGTACATATATAAATTTGTAATCATATTCCAATAGTGGCGACATAATGGGTAGGGTGGATTTGCTAATTTGATGAGGAACCATTTCAATAATGAAATCAGATAAATTGGCCAACTCTGATAGGAAATGATCGAAAATATCTATGTCTGACCAGCAGCATTACAGAAATACTTCCGAATAAAATCAAGGTGAACCCAGGAACCTCTCGGCGGTAGCATTAAGAGGGCTGTACACCTGAAACCTTAATTTTGTTGCCGTTCCTTTCTTCGATATATATATTGAGTGAATGCGACAATATTTTATTTACTTATTTTTAATTTCATTTCATACCAGGAAGGCATTACAGGTAAACCCCAATGCGCCTTCCTGGCCAAATTACAAACAATACAGCATTTTTTATTATATAAGTCGCTAAATTACGAGACACTGACTTAAACTCGACAATTAACGAGACATCTATGAATTGTACATACATTTTTTATTGTAATATTTACATTAATCATACTCAAATAGTGGTGACATAGTGGGTAGGAAGGATTTTTAGCCAATTTTTAATCGGGAATCGTTTCAACAATGAAATTAGAGAAAATTGGCAAACTCTGATAGGAAACGATCAACCAGGAGTCACAAATCCTGGTCTGACCAGCAGCATTACAGATATACTCTTTAAAAATTCTTTTCAATCGAGGTCAGCTCAAGGGATCGAACTCGGCGCCTCTCAGTGTTAAGCAGAAGCTTAACGACCGAGCCACGCTGCTGGCTGGCTATATCAATATATATATATATATATATATATATTGAGTGAATGCGAAAGTTGTGCTTCGACCAGATAAAACGTATTTTAAATTGACAAAATCGAGGTTTCGAATTCTCCTACTTTCTCCTCCAAAACTGGACCAATTTTAAAAAAAAAATCATCATCGGTATGAGTAAGATATTTTCTGTGCAACTATGCGCGTATTTTTTTTTAAATCGACCGTTAAATAAGCACGATGGACTCTTTTCGTGGGTGTAAAAAAGAAGCGATTTTATTGATGTTTGGCGGCTCCTAGCTCCTATAAAAAAAAAGTAATAACTAAACGATAGATGCAAACCAATGGTGGACATCCATAGCATATTAAAAAATAATTTCTCTAGTGCCATAATTGAGGAAGGGAGAAGTCTAATACGTTTGTATGGACAAGGCGTTGGTGTCCAGTCCTCTTAACGCAACCGCCGAACTATGCTGCTGGCTTAATTAATCCAAAATCTCAACTGGTTTAATTACGTAAACGTCCGAAAAGCAGTACGCTATTCGTTCATTCGGTTAAAAATAATTCCGAATAATTCTATTGAAAATTTTAATGGATTATTTATTAAACAATGTCGCGAACGCGTCACGTCCTCTTAAAATTATAATGCTTTTATAGAAACTCTACCCCTTCCTTTACGGACTTAGCTAATTTAATGCCCCGTTTCAACCGGAAACTTTCGCGTCAATTTCAACTTTGTTTAAAATCATATTCTTTCGAGATGGCTTTATGAGCGGCAAAAGTTTCTCGCGTGGGTTGCTTTTCACGCCTCACTTTTCACAAGCTTTCGCGGATGGTTAAATAAATGTTTTAGTTTTAATATATATATTTATATATCCAGGAGTCTTTACAATCTAATGTAGATAGAACAAGTAACCTTTTCGACTTTGCTCTTTTTATGTATCGCCTCTTTTTCAGTCGGTAGCTCGCCAGCAAAAACAGCGTTACTCTTGTCGCATCGTCGGCACGTGGGGTATTATTAATTCACAATTGAGTTGGCATTGTTTCCGAAACTGTTGGACGCGGTACAGGCGAGCTTTCCATCCCCTTTGTCTTCTCGTTGATGTCTCTCAGGAACGCTGAAAACTTTTTGACTTGTCTTCTGCGGTGTTCGCTTTTGCACAGTTGACAGTCTTTGTTCCTCAAGTATTTGACCCTCTTTGTTCTACGACTATTTGACAGATTCTTCTACTTTCGCTCTCGACAAAAATCGCTCACAAAATGAACAACGTAATAATGGCATAGAAACGGAGGTAAATAAATTTTATATCTATATATGAAGCCTGTACATACATACATTCACGTTTTAAAACGGAATATCGAAAAAAATATTTAAGCTTCGACTGAAATGAAAAATGGTGCATTTATTTTAGCCAACCAGCATATACCTAATACTTGCGAACAAAGTGGTCACGGATTCAATCCAATTGGTTGCTGCTGGTCAGACCTTTGATATGTGACTCCAGGTTTATCTTTTCCTATTAGAGTTTGTCAATTTATCTGATTTTTATTGAAACGGTTCCAAAAAATTGGCAACCTATACCTATTTTCTCGCAAAATTTCGAGTTTTTCAGCATGTCGAATTTTGCTGATTTGTATTAAATGCTTCAAATTTGTCCATATATGTCTATGTAGATGTTAATTGTTGTTTGTATTTGCCTTTTATAATACTTACAATACTTCTGTACAATATTTGACCATAGATGTCAAACATTGTACATATGTATGTATTATGTAAATATGTATATAAGTGTATGCGATTAATAATCTGTATACCACACTTGTCGCTTTGGAGCAATCTATTAATACGATTGCGCATGATTGATTGAAATAAAATATACGTGTATATTTGTAATATTTTTGTTTGAAATAAATTAAGAAAAGATTGTCTTATGTTCAAAATAGTTGCTTCAATTTGTAATTGCATTTTATTTCAAATTTTGCAAGAGTTTCAATGGTCGTGATCAATATCCCGTTGAAGATGTTATTTGAAATGTTACATTATTCTAAATTAACCAATTTATTCAAATATTACGCCTCGGCGAATATTCGTCGAAATTTGCGCTCGGCTCCTTATTTACATATTATTTTAATTGAGAATTGAATTTTTTGAATTTTTTCGTTTTTAACTTAAAACTTTTCCATATTGTGTTGAAAATAGGTCACCAAAGCTTTGTCTAATACGTATTAACATTATATATTATACTCACATACATACATATACGCAATCTAATAAATAAGAAAGTTTCTATAATAACACAATTTCCCGACAGCGTACTTTAATAAATAATGAAATATTATTTTCCGTTTTAGCACGATGTCCTCGTATGAATTATGATAAAAATAACAGTATAAATGTGTGTATACCAAAAGTGTATATTTGCCACTTCTATATTCTACCGGCTTTGCGCCATTTTGCTACGGAAATGTCCACATAATCAGGATAAGATTTATTTATTTCGACAAGAAATTTTATATGTACCTACCCATGTTCTTTGTGGGTTGGAGGAATATTCTCTTCAGCAAAAAAAAAGCGCTCCCCTCGAGGGAAACGTTTTCCCTTTCACGGTCATTCTAATCTCCTTTTGTGAATTTTCCGCGAGAGATTTCATAGGTCAGCATGCTTTGACTTATCAAATCGAGTTACAAAAAAAGATGTATCCGCATACATATGTATATCGAATTAGCATATCTTAATATTTCCAGGTTCCGGAACGGAAATGCCCGTGCACTGTATTGTGAAATAAATCAAAAAGAGTGTATATATATATGTATATGTACATGTTATATAATATATTCGTTCATGTGCTTGACGGCTCACATTTATATGTTAACAAATTAGACGGGATAACGTCTTCCGGATCGAGTCAATTAAGCCCTTGCAATTTTTCCCATTTCCGACAAGTCGACCATAAGCTGAATGTATTGACCCTCGTCGAAACCATCTCTGTTTTAATCCAATTCCCGAAGGGATGAATTACGTTCGCCATTTGTGCCATATTTTCCCTTAGGAGGAAAATTATATTTTTTAACGTGCGCTTATACTGCGATGTCCGGAAATTTATCGTTCGAGACGAAATTTTATTATTTACTTGAAAATATACATGAAGAAAATGGAATATCATTAATGAATAAGTACTTTAATTTTTTTCAAACGATTATTTTTTTCCAAATAGATTCAATATTATAATCCTATTATATTTTGTATATAAAAACGAATTTTTGGATTTGAATTCACATTTGTAGTCGCCATTTTACATCTCCCTTCTATTTTCCTTTTTCTTATATGCGGTTTTCTTTACGCATGTTTTCGTCGACGTAGATTTTGCTCTGATATTAAATGATATGGAAAAGTAGACATATCTATTACAAAAGTATATATATGTATGTAGGTACATATGTACGTTCAATTTCCTCAAAAATTGTGTTAAATAGGTCTTTATTTTTGTATGTATTTACATACATTTGTATAACTAAGGCGAGTACATATTAGCCGTTATATTTGAAACTCCAATTTTCAGTTCCAAAAACACTATTTCTGTTCGACTTAATTCACAAATTGTTATGACTTATTTTTTTAATTCGATATGTCCAGAATCACGGAAAAGCAGAATAAATGTATTACAGGCCATCATTATTTTTTTTTAATTACATATTAAACGCAACACATTTTGTTCAATGTTTTGCGAAATATTTCTCTAAATGAAAAGTCAACTTATGCCACTTTCAAATATAACGGCTCATATATTGTTCGTTATATTATATTTTAATAAATGTGTGTATTAAAATACAGAAATCGTATGTACATACATATGTATTAACATAATTAGGTATGTATATTTATAACTAAATATTGTACTCACATGTGTATATAATCGTACCTGCATAGTTTTGTCGACCTTTCTAGCAGTATTACATATATTATACGTAGTATTTTTTAGATAATTCAAACAACCGTTGTAATTAGAAAACTTTAATTGGGAGGGTTGTTTCTTATTAGCTTGCTTAGGTTCGACGCACCTACTAATTACTACGAAGAATAATATTTTGATGATTAATATTATTCTCTTGGCCGTTCCCACCCATCCCTTCCATCGATCGTCTGTGGATAATCAAACAGACTTTTATGCTTCGTACTGTTGTTTCAAAGTGTCGTTCGCGCATTTTTCTTCTATCTGATCCTCCCGCATATAATATTTTTTTCTTTTCCCACCAGAAAGTTTCTTATTTTAAACTTTTATGTCAATAATCGTTTTAGGTTTTCTTCCTCTCATAGGAACTTTATGGAACGTTCGAAGTTAGTCAGCTCCTCGGCAAAAGTTTAGCTTCTCTCGTGTTAATCTTGAGTTACTTTGCGGTTTAAGGGTATCATGTCCTCAAGTCGAGGGGCTACACAAGACACATCAACCATTTGAGAAAATTGGCCGAGTTTCATATTTATGTGTCCGCATTATATAATAAATGGGATCGAGCGAGTCATTTGTTGACTCGCCGAATGGATCGAACTGTTTACTTTCACCGCATTGTAACCTCTCCTAGGGGTGAAATTCTCTTTTTCTCTATCTTTTGTTTTGGTTTTATTCTTCATAGTGGGGAGATCGGTCCCCCGGACCATTATCCGGGTCGTATCTTTCGCCCTTACTTCGAATATACGCCGTTTCATGATTGAAGTTTTTATGTTATCCTCATTATCATATTATGTTATTTCGCTAGTTTCAAACATATTTTTCTTTTCGATTCGAAGCCTACCTTTTTTGCGAACGAAGTTACCCTTAGAATAAATTTTCTAGTGAATTTTTCACCATTGAAATTTATTTCTGAACATTTTTTTATAGTTTGCAGTTAGTTTATCGTAGTTTCGTACCGCTATTGTTACGCTACTGCATTTCCACTGCAGTTCCATCAATACGACGACAACTTTCATCCTATAAAAATACGTTGGAAAAAAATATACCTTCGGTGATTTCATTTAAATAATTAATACACAGATATACAGATTTCAATACATATAAACACGTAACTGGAAATCAACTAACGTATACATATTTTAACTGCGTCGATTGTTTACAAATTTTATCAGATTAGAAACACATTTGATTTCTAATTGTAATTACGTGCAATGAGTACTACGTACTTCATCATAAGTATTATTTCATGTTAATAAATTATAATATAATATATATGTATAAAATTTTATTAAAATACTTGAATTACTTAAACAATTTTACGATCAAAACCGTACGTTTCATTTTTATTAAAAAAAACTTTTCACTTACGTTACATTGGGGAATGCTCTTTATGTTTGTTTTTTATTTCACATTTATTACCAGTTGAAAAGTATGAATTTCAAATCCACATAAAGCCCACATGCAGACAGACAGACGGACGGGTCCTGTTTGGTTCGATAACGTCGTTGCTTTTTTTTTCCTCGTCTTTTCCACACCACCATCCGTAAAGCCATCACGGATGGACCAGTTTTACGTTTACGTCATAAAAGCAAAAGAAGCAAGGAAAAATAACGAATGAGATCGTTGTTCCTATTTACGGTTGATTTATCTCGCCCTTGCGGGTTTTATGTGTCTTCTGAATATAAATGAAGTCTATTTCGTAATCTAACCCTTCAGGTTATTACCTTCACATTGATACAAAAATACCGTCACATTGATTTACATACATATGTATGTAATTGCGTACTATAAATTCGACGATAATTTAAAATTATTGAAAGTACCAATTTTTACAATGTTTCGAATATACATTGTAGTTTAGTTTCCACGCGTGTTACGTAAAATACCACACCCTCTTCAATATATGATTGACGAAAGCTTTCATCTTTTTCTTTTTAGCATCTACCTCACGTTTACATTAAATATATCTCAAAAGATTTATGGCACGAATAAAATCCCTCTCAACTTAATTGCCCAAAGTCGTAAAATAAAAACTTTCTATATATAATATTAAATTATTGTTTCAGGTACAACCTTTTGAGTTTTCAGTACTATCCATCAGTGCGATTTTATACATTTTTTACTTTCATACTATATATGTACGTGTATTATACATGTATACATAGGATTTTGCTGAACCCATTTCGGATTGACGGGTAATCGAACACTGAGCCTAGGGGTTCGTTCTTCCGATTTATTTTATTATCTCCGAAACGTAAACTATACGCTCTTACATTTTTTCTGAGGAAGCAGACCGGACTACTAAATATGCGAAAGCTCGCTCGCCTTTAGAGTGAAGAATAACTTTAGTGGTTTCAATAAGGAATGTATGTTTGCTCGTACCTAAACTCTAGTAAAAGCGAAATTTCAATCCCCGAATTTTTTATGTAACCGAATAAACATTTTTCATAGAAAATATTTCTGGAATGACTATGACCGTATTCGTAATTTCCTGACATTCTCTATTTTAGTAATCTAGTAAAGCATTTCAGAACCTTGTGGCGTGACTTATAACCTATTCGCTCTTTACAAATTACTGTGAAGTTGAACTTTGCAATTTTCCGCACGATATATCGTTCAAGGGTGACTTTTTGCCTTTGCAATCGATCTGCAGGAACTTCAATGTCAACTGAATTTTCCTGCCTGAACATCAAATACTATTTTTTAAAAGTATGCCATAAAAAGTATATTTTTCTATACCCCAATCCGATAACTCTTGCAATGTAATAATTTAGTGAAACCCTTATTTTTAACGTTATTATTAACCCTCATGGTTTTGCGGTCGGTCAGTCGCTTCAAGGCATGGCGTGATATTAGACGCCTTATTTTTATAGTCTGAATCGATTTTTACGTTAAAATAGAAAGTTAAAGTTAACTTATGGCAGGTCGGAAAATTTCTCCCTCTCTCCCTGGTCTCTATTATTTTGTTAAATTTGGAACGGTATCTTTTTATGTATATCTAAGATTTTAATCTTTTCGGAAGAGCCAAAATAATCGTTATTTCGTTATTACACAAAATCCCTGTTTGTTTCATTATCTGAATTTTTTTCGACCTCGGTCCATTGATCATTCGAAAGAAAATCAAATTATAGATTTATTATCATCTCTTTTTGTGTTATATTATTTCATTAGGTGTTTGTATTTTTAATAAGTATGTATGTACGTATGTACATACATATGTACATTAAAATAAATAAGTATTCGCTTTTAGATGGCTTTTTTTTTAACTGAAATCAGAAAAATGTAATCCGCGTGGTGGAGACTTTTGGGATTATTAAAATTCTTTATATTTGCTTATCGTTACATTTTTCCAAAAAAAAAAATTAATAGTAAAGTAAAAATGCAAATTATAATTTAAAATCCCCTTGTAAATAAATTCGTGATTAAGTATCCTTTCGTTGTGTTTTCGTAATTGTATATTAATTCAATCCCAAAAACATTTTCCAATAAATGATATTATAATATAATACTATTCGTAATACTCATAAATCTCATTTTGCTGAATAACTCATTAGCGAATTGAATATTCCGAACCATTAAATTTATCATAGTAGGTTTCCTGGTGAATCGAATATTGTAGAAACCAACACATCGTTTATACATGCATGCATAAATATCTCTCCATGCAACATCACACCAAATAATAAATTTTCGTTGGATATCCACCACCATGATGAAGTTTAATACAATCTTCTAATGTCACAAGAGTATAAGTTCTCATATAGAGAATAGAAGCGTAACGGAAAGTGAACACTTGTGGTCAGAACGGTTCGGTGTCAATTTCGCACATGGCGAGCTCGCACACGACAATCGAGAATTGGAGTGTCAGATATTCCGTATTCGCAATTTTCGTGGCAACGATTGTTGTCGTTTACCGGTAAGAACACACTGGATCGTACGGCACGGACGTGCTCTTGGTTTCCAGGCGTATCTTTATGTCATTATTAATTCGCATGATCTTATTAAATTTTTCCTATATTTCTTCAAATATGAGAATTACCGGTATCGATCACTGTCAATACAAAGATAAAATATGCTTGCCGTGTACCACCCTGTGTCTGCATATTTATAGGACATATGAGAGCGCGATGGGAATAACTGATATTTAATACTAGTGTTGTACCCGATGACATATCATCTCATGGATGTTGGTATATTAAGTTATTAAATAAAAAAAAAGTAAAAATGTGTTGGTTCGATCCGCACGCGGTTTAATTTTTTCAAATAAGGTATTTGAAAAAATATATTTAATTTAATATTTATATTTAATTGCTTACTATGAAAAAAAAGGTAAAAACTACTTACATACATACTTACATGTAAACAATATAAAACACCAATAGAAAAATTAATCAATTAAATGAATTTTCAATACATGGCGGTAAATTCTCTGCCTAGAGGAAAAATTGGTAGCAAATAGTATATATATAAGTTTTTTTCTTTTGTTATATCTTATCGTATACGATTTGGCAGTGGTTTAGCTGTGACGTACATATATATGTCGAATCGAAACGACTATTATAGTACAGCGAGCGTTATCTCAGACACACAGAATAGCGATATTATATATATGATATTTAACCTTATGTGTTCATTTCTTTCCAGGATGTTGAGAAGGGTGCTCGGCCCTTAGCGGCATGGACCACGCGGTGAAGGCAACTGGTCCTCGCAGTGTGTCTCGCCTGCTGGACCGACAACGGTTCGAAAATGAAGAGTTGGAAGCACTCTACAGACGATATGCGCTCAAATTGCAGAGAGCTTCGGTTTCAACAGCGCTGGGGCTCGTGCTCGTGCTGGCTACCTGCCTGGGGGCGCTCGGAGCCATCTATGCGCGCGCCCCAACCCCCCAGAGCCTCTGGTACGGGGGCGGAGCCGCCTGGTGCGGGGCTCTGCTCCTGGCCGTGCATGCAAGGCCGGCCAGCGACTCGCGTCTATCGTGGGCCTGTAGGGGTGCTCTCGCCGCTGCAGCCCTTCTGGCCGTGGCTGGACTTTCTGCCGGAGCCGCCCGGGGCAAAGCCGCCGCCCAGGGCGCCTGGCATGTCGTATTTGCCGTATTCGTCGCTTATGGCATGCTACCAGTGAGGGGGTGGGTTGCAGCTCTTGTGGGATTGCTACTTCCACTGGCTCACACACTCACTGTCATCTTCCTGCTGATGCCCACTGACTTCCCCAACCTCGCCTGGCAACAGGTACATATATGTATTTTAAAAATATATTTTTTCCCATGATGCCGTCACAAGTTGCCCCTGAGTGACACCTATGGGATTCAACTTGGACATATATTTATTTATTTATTTTAAACATACCATTGTGGCATAACAGGAATTCCTAAAGCGCCACAATGGTCAAAAAATATAACACAAAAAAGAAAAAAAACAAAATAACAATTAAACATAAACATAAATACATTCATACATAAACATAAAAAATAGCATTTAATAATAACAGATAAAGTAAAAATATCAAATAAAATATAGCATAAGGAATGCCTTGCACCTACAGCCAGTTTCAATAAATATGTAAGAAACAACTACAAATACAAAACATCCCTGTAAGGCCCAAATGGAAGAGAGTTAATCAAAATTTCACTCATAAATCACAATCAATCATGAAAACAATGATGAGCGCAGACTACCAGATAAATGGGTTAGAGTAATTTCCGACAATTTACGCTCACTAAGGTGGAAAATATCACATTCAGTCTCGGCAGCAACGATTTCATTAAGAAGTCGGATAGCCCTTGGAATAGGAGCCATTCGAAAAAGGACTGTGCGGGCAGGAGGTACAGCCAGCAAATGATGATGTCTACCACGCACATAGTGATATATAAATTAATAGATTATAAATTCGAAATCATATTCAAATAGTGGTGACATAGTGGGTACGGTGATTTTGCCAATTTGATCAGGAACCGTTTCAGCAATGAAATTTAGATAAATTGGCAAACTCTGATAGGAAACGATCGACTTGTCACAAATATCCAAGTCTGACCAGCAACATTAAAGATTAGCACGGGATCGAACCCGGTAACCTCTCAGTGCTAAACATAAATGCACCAGCAGTTTCGAAATATTTCTGCAGTGCTACCAGCAGCACTGCAGAAATAATTCTGAATACATTCATTTCCATCTAGGTCAACCCAGGGCTTCTTGGGAACCTCTCGGTGGGTAGCATCAACGCAACTGTCAAGCTATGCTGCTGACTAATATTTATAGGACTGTAAGTAAGAAAGTACATCTGTAGTGCTGCTGGTTGGATTTGGATATTGTGACTCCAGGTCGATCGTTTCCTATCAGAGTTTGTCAATTTTCTCTGATTTCATTATTGAAACGGTTCCCGTTTAAAAAAAAATTGGCTATAAATCCTTCCTACCTACTATGTCACCACTATTTGAAGTATGATTAATGTACAATAAAATGTATATACAATTCATAGATGTCTCGTTAGTTTTTCAGTGTCTCGTAATTATTATTTTGATTCTTTTCTTTTCTGTTATATTTTTGACCATTGTGGCGCATTAGGAATTCCTGTAATGCTACAATGGTCCAAACTTTAAATAAATAAAATAAGCGTCGATTTGAGGCGTTCTTGGCATAGGGAAAATTCAATTAAAAAAAATTGTATATCTTGCCTAATGTTCATTATGAAATATAAATTTCATAATAAAATTTATAATATTGATTTTACTCTCCAATCTTGATACTTGTTTTAACATTCTGGTACATACATATATATTTACTTTCAAAACAGTATGCTTTCATGTTCTGAATCTAGTTAATGCAGTACAAGTGCATGAATGCGGATTATCAATATTATTCATGTTAGGGTTGAACTGGTAAAACGTGTATTCAGTTTCAATTTACTTTTATGTGTGTATTCCGGTTTTTTTACATTGAAGAAGAATTGAGATGGTTCTTCTTAATTAATATTCCATAATTTAATAAAATTTGTTCGCTAATTCTGTAATACATCCATCAAAGATATTTTTCCGGACTTTGACTGGCGAATTTATGCACGCTCTGATGGGTCAATAAGTTAATCAGTTTAATTTTTCTATATTGTCTCTAATCAAAGGCACGACCGACGGCTCGATTTCCCGATATGCCGTGAAATCGCGTTTTTGAAATCCTGTAACACTATTAATGTCACCCTTTGAAGCGATCTCGTTTCAGCCGGTTAGCCCCGTTTTCGGTTAACTGGTTCAGAAACTTATGCTCACTCTTTAACTGCGATCCGACGCTCACCCGAACGACCCTTTCATATGATAATATGTATAATTATAAACACACACAACACCACGTTCGTTTTCTAATTTTATCCCCCAGCAATAATATTTGTATATAAATTTCTTTGTGGAAACACTGCCATGTGAAGCAATTGTCGCATTGAAATAATGCTATTTAACGGGATTGCAGATGATCGCAAACGTTTTGGTTTTTGTGTGCGTGAACGTCGTCGGAATCCTGATGCATAACCTAATGGAACATGCACAAAGACGAGCTTTCCTAGACACCAGGAATTGTATTGCAGCTCGCTTGGAAATGGAAGATGAAAATGAAAAATTGGTAAAATCTAGCTTATACACATTTAAACCAATAACACTGAGCAACAAAAAATATTACCAGAGTGGAGACTAACCAATCTTTACTAAGTTTGATCCACTGAATTCGAATATGATAATGATTTTTGTTGGTTGGTGATCGTTTAATCTAGTATTGTTGTGCTCAAAGTGAGTATTGGAATCAATAGTCAGATATTTTTTCTATTGATTGTGATTTTTTATTGTTTTAAAATACTGGTAATTGATTTTCTAGCTAATTTTAAAAGTCAAAAATACATATTTTTTTACGGATGGCAAGTCCGCCACTTACGTGCGTAAGTGGCGGACTCTCGCTTGCCGTCCCGCTTGCACCAACGTTTCTGGTGTACGCTCACGGAAACTGAACGAAAGTTAGCAATTACCGCTCGAGTTAGTACGTTTAGATAAAAATAAAAAAAATATAGAGATAGAAAACCAATCCTTCTGAACGTGGTGAAATAAAAAACTGACCAAAAAAATGCAAAATAGCACAGAAAAAATCCGTAAAAAAAATTTATATTTTTGTCTTTTAAAATTCATTATAAGTATTTTATAACAATAAAAAATCACAATCAATAGAAAAAACATCTGACCATTGATTCCAATACTCACTTTGAGCACAGCAATACTACATTTTGAATTAAAGACCGCAAAAGCAAAAAATCTGTAAAAAGTGCGCATTTTTTTAAACGCTCATATCTCGTTAAGGACACCCAAACAACAAAAATCATTATCATATTCGAATTCAGTGGGTCAAACTCAGTAAAGATTGGTTAGTCTCTGCTTTGGTAACTTAAAAACGTGATTTTTTGTTGCTCAGTGTAATTAATTAGTATTTACTTTACTTGTACGTATTGTATATGTTTTAGGAAAGACTATTATTATCAGTATTACCACAACATGTTGCAATGGAGATGAAAAATGATATTATATCACCTGTCGAAGGACAATTTCACAAAATTTATATACAAAAGCATGAGCAAGTCAGGTTAGTCTTCGTTGTATTGACGAATTGACAAATTATTTCGTATAAATTGTATTATTCAATGTTTTACATTGTTTTCTAGCATATTATTTGCTGATATTGTTGGTTTTACGGTTTTGGCATCACAATGTAGTGCTCAAGAGTTGGTCAGATTGCTCAACGAACTCTTTGGTAGATTCGATCAACTGGCCAACGTAAGTATCATACAATTCATACACATAATATGAAAATTTATTTTCTTTGTATTCATTTTTTTTATACTTTATAGGATAATCATTGCTTGAGGATAAAAATTTTGGGAGATTGCTACTATTGTGTATCAGGATTGCCAGAACCTCGGTCCGACCATGCCAAGTGTTGTGTAGAAATGGGACTGGATATGATCGATGCTATTGCGTGAGTGTTTAAGCATTGTTTGTTGTTTTTTTTGTAAAGGGAAGAAAAATTTATGCAACGTTTTTGATTGTAGATCTGTTGTGGAAGCTACTGACGTCCAATTGAACATGCGTGTGGGTATACATTCTGGACGTGTATTGTGTGGAGTGTTGGGATTACGTAAGTGGCAATATGATGTTTGGAGTAATGATGTCACGCTGGCTAATAATATGGAGGCTGGTGGAGAACCTGGGTAAGTTTATTGAATCATGCAAAATGATTTTTGTTTTATGCGTATGTTTTTAATTAAATTAATTTTCAGTCGAGTACATATTACTCAAGCTACTCTGGAATATTTGGGAGGTGCTTACGAAGTGGAAGCAGGGCAAGGTAGTACAAGAAACGCATACTTGAGGGACCATAGTGTCACCACGTATTTTATTGTTCCACCTCCGAGACGAAGGAAGGTAAGATTTCTTCGTACA
Source organism: Arctopsyche grandis (assembly GCF_051622035.1). NCBI lineage: Eukaryota > Metazoa > Arthropoda > Insecta > Trichoptera > Hydropsychidae > Arctopsyche > Arctopsyche grandis. The sequence goes on from NC_135358.1 coordinate 19,034,844, forward strand.
CTCAATTGTAAAATATGTATGTGACGTATAGTGTGATTTATTAATACTATTTTTACTATCGGTATGTGTGTGTTTTCAGATGTGCCTTGGTGGAAACATGATAGGTAGTGCCGCAAAACGAAAGCTTTCGTTTAAAAATGTTTCAAATGTTGTGGTCCAATTACTACATTCTATTAAATTTAACGTCGACGTACCTTTTTCGAATATGGCCGCCTCGCCTCAGGATTTGAAAGCAAATGCTGCGCGAAAGGTATACTTTTTTAATTATGTAGTGCAGACGTTGTATTGTATTAGATTGAGTCTCGATTGAAAAGTTGAAGGTGGTGGGTTTTGAAAAATATTTTTGGTATAGATAATGCCTTGATTAACACATGCATGCCCTCCTGAAATAAAAATTATATTTCAGTCAAATTTCTCGATACATAATCTAAGAAAATTCATGTAATTTTCAAATAAACAGTAACACGTATGTATGTGATTTTAAGTCTATTTCAATTTAAAAAAAAATTAAGCCATTTTATATTGATTATATTAAATTAAAATTTCACATATACACTATGAAATATTATTGTATTTATTTTATATTATTTAATTTTGTATGTATAATCATGACACGGTTTTATTTCACTTAAGCTTTTCAATAGTTTCAATTGATATTTTATACACAAGCTTAGGTTTATTGTTTTATTAATATAAATAGTGTTAATATTTATTATTTGCAGATAAGTTCTAATTACAGAAATATGCTTTAATTTGAAAATTTATTTTTGAATATATAGGATAATATGTATTTTTATGTTTGATAAACAGAAATGAGTATGCACATATAATAAAATAATTTACTCAGTTTGAATATTTCAAATAAATGTTTTGTAGACTACATTCAGATTGAATAAGAAATGAATTCTGCGAACACATTTTTTAAGTGCTATAAAAATTATTATCAATATATACATACATAGACTATTAAGCATGTTTAATCGTAATCGCTTGAATTCTATAGGTAATTTGGTATTCTAATTGAATTCGTAAAACTTCAAATTGAAATCCCTTTATACTTTATTTTATTTTAATATTCCAAAATTTATTGTGTACGTCAATTTCAGTTTGGTATGTATAATATTACGTTGATTATAAAAGTCAACTAAAAACAGTATACTCATTTAATTTTGTATTATATTTTTGTTTCAAAAAAAAACGTAGCAAAGAATAAAAGTTATAGCTTACTGAAAATTAAAAATTGCAAGCGCACAAATGCAAACTACTATGTTTATGATCATATGAATGAAGTAAATTGCGTTTGCATCGATTGTTAATTTTCAGCATGCCATATTTTATCGATATTGTGTGTGTACTTCTATACCTATCTAGATGTTAAATATTGTAAAATCACTAAAAGCATGGGTCACTGTTGCATTATAGCTTTTTTATATTGGCAAAATCTAAAAAGTACGTATTATACATATGTATCACCAAAACATATATTCGCGTGATTAAGGTGAAAATTTAAAATATTTTGACAACGAGTTCCCAACCAGATTTTAAAATAATGCTACAAATAAGGAATGTGAAATCGTTTTTGAATAGCGGTGTTTCTACATCAGTATAGAATAAAACTGTTATGTCAATCAAGAGTTTAAATGTGTGTGTATATTTTATATTGTCAGTGTTGATTTGATATATTTTAAATACATATATTCCAACGTTGTTTGGATTGAAACTTATCGTATTTGTAAATTATGTACATACATATTTATGTGTTAATTCAAACAAAAGTCACTGTCGATAATCTTCGATGTGTCTTAATTACAAATTGGGATAAGTTTTCGATGTTGTAAAATTGTATGTTAGTTGGGTATATTATTTTGTATAACGGGCAATGCGTGGCAGGTACTGGATCTTCAGAGAGCCCTCCATGCAGAGCCTGGCAGTGCCGAAGCTGTATTGCCGCTGCGGGCAGTCGGTGTATCCTCTGTGAGTGTGCTGCCCCGCGCCCCCGTCCCCGCCACTGCCCCTGCCCTTCCTGACACGCCCCCGGCCACATTCGATGCCACCATGGCCAACTATGCAACCATTGCACATTCATCGTCGACACTTTACTATCAAACAAACGTATTTATTGGTTTTTTGGTTTATTGCTATTCATTTTTCTTTTGTTTCTTTTTTTTCTTTTTTTGGTTTTGGGTTGGGAGCATTTTACAGTTTTTTGCTAAGAAAATATTTGACTCAAATTTTACAAAGCACTCAATCGGCGAGTTTTGTTGGTTGCAAAAGCGTTTTACAATTATTAGGATAATAATATGTTTATGGTGTGTCATTTTTGCCTGTTTATTTAATTATAATAATAATTTGTTTAGCTTTTGTGTTGTTTCTTTTTACATATGGACTACTTGTGGTAATGGATCTATTCCACAAAAGATTTTTTTTTTACATTTGCAACTTCTCAAGTATTTTTTGTATAAAAGACAAGAAAAACCGTATTAAACAACAGATTGTTTGTATGTACTTATATATTCTTATCGCTGTTACATATTATTTCAAAATTTTGTAAGTTTGATTTGATGGTGTACATAAAAGATTGAGACGTTATTAATGTAAAAAATATCCTTATTTAATATGAAATCCACATAGTTCCACTATGCAGAACTAAAATATATGCTTTTTTTATATTTAATTTTGTTTTGCTTTTTTAATTTGCTACTGTAATAAAATAAATTTAACATGTATAGAATGCATCTTCAAAATAAATAAAAAAAAAAACAATTGAATTCTTTATATTAACTGTTTTCTATTATTTAGTGTTTTAATTTAATATTTCAAAGTTTCAATTATATTTTAAGTCTGTGTAAAATTATTCTGATGATTATGTACTTATATTTAAGTGTTTTTATTTAAACTGTTTAATTCTAAGTTTCTATTTAATTAATATTTTGCATTTTTTTAAATTTGTGAAGCTTCAATGTATTTTATTGGCATAAAATTTACTAGTACTCACTATGTGCATCCGATTAAATGCATTTCATCTAGTAAAGTTGGTTTGCAATGGCTATGCATGAACAAAAATGGTCGTGGGGTGGTTTGTTAATACATTCTCCTATTATTACACAATCTACTAATAAATCCATTAAACGCATGATATCTAACGATACATTTATATGTTCATACTCATTCAATTACAATGTTTCAAATCAACATTTATTTTTCACTAATATTTTTGCATGGATTTTGTTTTCATTTAATACATAATATATAATCCAATTTCCATTTAACAACAATAACAGCATGTATGCAACTTTCTTTTTTATTCAATTTCAATCAATTACTATTCATAACATTTGTTAAATATGTTTTAAAATGTATATTTCAAATTTTACTTTGAGTACTGTGATTATTATCCCAATTAATTCATTTTAGAACAAAGTGACGGATAAATTTAAAAGACCTTTGAAAAAGAGACACTCATCAGTCTATCATCAACCATCTAACAGGGTGAACAAATATTTAGCGCAAGCTATTGAAGCTCGTAGTGTTGATAGAGAAAAATCTACCCATGTTAATTTAGCGACTTTGTGTTTCAAAGATTCCAACAAAGAAGCTCAGGTATGCTTTTAACACTAATGTATATAAATCAACGATATTATTGTTTTAGGTTATTAAAAGTTGTATTTACTTTTAGTACCATGCTGATGTTGATGGCGGTTGGGTAGGATCTCTAGCTTGCGGTTTGGTCGTACTAGTATCCGTGGGATTATTGCAAGCTGCGGTTTTACCCCGGACTACCATACTTTTACTGTTGTTTCTAACGGCATTCGCTTGGTTGTCAGTTGTCCTGATGCTCCTCATGGCAGTACGCTTGAGGTGGATTTTATGGGATATGTCTAGATCTTTCCCTCTACGCCATGCTGTTACTGCATTTACGATTATATTAATTTACACGGTGGCCCAAGTGAATGTGGTGAGTAGACTTTATTTAAATTGTAATATACATACATATATACTATGGATATAAGTATGGCTCGGGGGTTGCTTTTATGTTAAGCACCGAGTGGTTACCAGGTTCGATCCCGTGCTAATCTTTAATGCTGCTGGTCAGACTTGCCAATTTATCTGATATCATTGATGAACCGGGTCCTCCAAATTGGACAGCCATGGCTCTAGCCCAGGGGCCCGGGTTCGCGAGGAAGCCCAGCCCCGAAATATATTTTTTTTAATTTCTTATGAAATTGAGAAGTGTCTTTCGTCTTCGTAGTTATGTTCAAGTAGTAACTTGTCGATGATACCATGACTTCTATTTGAAACTTGTGAAAATATTTGTTATCACTTATCAGGTGATCGTCAATCTTATAACTCCTTAATGTGTATTTTGAAAAATATTAATGAAATGATTTATAATTTCAATTTTGAAACTTTTTTTGGGGGGGGGGGGTCGAGCATGCTAGCCTAGGGGCCCGGCTTGGGATGTACGGGCCATGATGTCACCAATATCTGAATTTGATTTACATATGTACAATATATAAAAATTTATGTACAAGTCTAAATCCATAGTTGTCTCTATTTATTAATTAATTAAATAATTAATAGCTCATTTCGTGTTCTTCAGCATATTGAAATTCAGCGATTAATGTAATAAAAAAAATGCTACAATGTTTGTAATTGTCTAGGAAGGCGCATTGAGGTTTCTGTTAAGCCTTCCTGGTATATATCTATGTAAATAAATAAATAAATTGCTTTTGCTTCCAGTTTACTTGCCGACGTGTGGATTTTTGTGGTGAACAAAATCTCACCAATTCCGAGCAACACACATGGTCTGATCATCGCGCATGTCCAATTCCTCTATACATTTCACTGTCGTGTTGTTTATCTTTACTCGGCGTGGCTGTCTTTCTAAGACTTCCCATAGTCTTGAAAGGAGGTTTGCTCGGTATTATGACTACTGGATATCTATTATTGATGCAGGGGACTCACTATCATTTGTTCGATTGTTATGACAAAATTATTGGGTTGGTATTTTTAGTACTTACAGGGGCTAGACCCTAGCGCCTTGTCCATACAAAGGTATTAGACTTCTCCCTACCTCAATTATGGCACTAGAGAAATTATTTTTTAATATGCTATGGATATCCACCATAGACATGGTTCTATTTTTCTTATACGTTTGTATGGACAAGACGCTGGGGTCCAGCCCTCTTAACTATATCACCATAACAAACCTTGTAAAAAGAGAGCTTTCTATTGTTTAATTGAATTTTAGATCTGTGGTACCATCTGGAGTTGTTTCTTGTGTTGAGGTTGTAGCCTTGGCCCTAGCCGTTATACTACACGCTCGACAAGTGGAGTGGACCGCCCGGTTAGATTTTCTATGGCAAGCTCAAGCTCGCGAAGAAAAACGCGAAATGGACGCGTTGCAGACAAGCAATAAACGAATATTATTTAACTTATTACCAGCGCACGTGGCTACGCATTTCCTCGATAACCAATTCCGAACGAATATGGTAAGTCAACCATTTTTTTGCGTAAATTGATTAATTTGCTAAAAGTGAATATTTTATTACGTATTTTTAAACACATTAACAATGTTTTATCATGATATATCTATGCTATAGATTTTATATGCGTATTTGATTTTTGAAGAATATTTTTAGTTGTATTGTGATGTGTAGTAGATGTAACGTGACAATTTCCGTTAAATATAATATGCATAGCAATCCGTCAGTATTTTCGATTAGATATGAGCATGCTCATAATAAATTCCATTAAAAGTAAACATCATTTCATATATAATATTTAGCTTTTGTGACAAATAATATTTGTTTAGTATTGATTTAAAATATCTGTACAATTTGATAGTAGGCAATTTGACTTAAAAGTATCTTTTTTAAAATTTCCCAATGCATAGAATTTCGTAGATTCCTTTAAAGAATTCATTTTTGGAATCCATCGTTGAAAGTAGAATACATACATACATACATATATTGTTGAACACATTAACCATACAATTTTATTTTATTTTTACATAATTTTGGTTATGTCGTTTGATCATTTATCACTTTGATCTACAATTGTCATCAAATGGTTGTTTATATACCTACATATATATATGCAGTATAATATTTACATATCAAATCAGTGACTCACATATATAAAAAGTTTCCTCGACAAAAGGTATAACGATACAAAGTCTACGACAAAATGATAACGTGACTAAATAATTACGGGCAAAATGTTTTCACGACATAATGTGCACAGACAAAATGATAACGCAACATAATGTCTAAAGACAAAATGATTACATGACATGATAGATACACAAGAATTTCATGTCTTCTTATTTACGTAACAATAACGTTGATTACACATTCGAAAATCTTTACAATCATTATGGTACTTTTTGGAACTCATTATATTTAAAAAAAAAACTAAGTCTTATACAATGAATCAAACGTGCGTTGTACATATTCTAATATTATGTAATTCTGTTGATTATGAAAAGCATTTACAATTGTCGCTGTAAAAAATATGTATAACGTCTATTTTAGTTACGTGTACCTAGGTATGATTAGTCATAAGAAGAAAAAATCAAGCCCACCAAAGGTTCACAATAAAGAAAGTCAAAAAAATCATTGTTTTCTTATTAATACGTAGAATTCGAAACTTCTTATGTTTGTTATTTATGGTTAAATTTCCATTAGACTTGCTTATCTAATATTTATTTATTAATAGTACAAAGGACGTTTATATGTAAATCTTCGTCACCACTCTTTTTATTGAATACTTGTACGTTTTTTTCGTTAAAAAAATTTGTTTTTCAAAGTATGAATGTTTTGTATAAGTACATTATGTTGCGTAATAATTTTATCGGCAGACATTATGTAGCGTCATAATTTTTTTTCCGTTGACATTTATGTCGCGTTATCATTTTGTCGTAGATGTTGTGCCGTTAGACGTTTTGTCCGTAGACATTTTGTCGTGACACCATATAAAATATGTTGTAATTATTTTCCTATCAGTTTTATCAAAATTTTAATGGGAGATTCGTGTGTTGTATAAATAAGTAATTTGAAATTCCATGAATTTGTATTATTCAGATGTTAAAACGGTTCGGTGATTACATCCCAAATGTGAATCGTTACCAGGATAACCGTCATTACAATAATCGCTCGCGCGGGTCTTCTGTCGCATGAAAATTCGTCGTATAGGATAATTTCCATACAGAAAACTGTTCAAAACTGCCCAAATCTCGTAAAAAAAAAGCATTTGCTGAGCAATATTTTGGCAGTTTTCTGTTCGGCAATTTTCCTGTGCGACGAATTTTCGTGCGACAGGAATCCGCGCGAGTGATTTTCGTAGCAGCGGTTATCCTGGTAGCGATTTACATTTGGGATGTAACCCGTTTACCGATAAAACACTATCATGGTGGTGGCAATTTAAAACAAAAATGTGTTATTTTCATATAATGCATGAACAACCAATCAAAACTTTGTGTTTTTGTATTAAAACCATTAATAATGAGGCTGCTGTAGTATTTATTCACATTTTAATATTCTTACAAATTCGTTATTAAACAGCTCATTATTTCAAGTCACGGTTTCATAATTTTTTTTTTATTAATATCACGCCAAACATTATTTTCATGTATTATTATCACTTTGTGACTTAATCCCTGTAGTTTAGGCTTGGTGCATGTTTATATTGGGTGTTTTTGTTTGTGGTGTACTGTACGCGTACAGAACACATTGTCCCAGGACCTGTATCATCAGTCGTACAGCCGCGTTGGAGTCGTGTTCGCGTCCATCACCAACTACCACGAGTTCTACATGGAGCTGGACGGGAACAATCAGGGCATGGAGTGTCTGCGTCTTCTGAATGAAATTATCGCTGACTTCGATGAAGTAACTTTCGTATCTGTAACATGTACGGAATTATTCAGAGTTGCTGTATTTTAAATTATGTTTCGTTTTTTAGCTCTTAGGAGAGGAACGATTTACAGCAATTGATAAAATCAAAACTGTTGGCTCGACTTATATGGCAGCCGTAGGTCTCATGCCTGCTAAGCGAATGACTGATGATGCCTCTTCTAAAAAATATTTAGCTACCTTAGTTGAGTTTGTATTTGCCATGCGAGACAAATTGAAAGATATTAATGAGAACTCATATAATAATTTCATGCTTCGAGTTGGTAGGGTTTTTTTATTATTGAGTAATTTATAATTTTTCTAGTTCGTATAGTTGAGGAAAAAGTAGTTACGTATTTCTATTTATAGGTATCAATATCGGACCTGTCGTAGCTGGTGTAATCGGTGCAAGAAAACCGCAATATGATATATGGGGTAACACGGTAAATGTGGCTTCAAGGATGGACTCTACAGGTTTACCTAATCACACTCAGGTTACGGAAGAAGTATACCAAATTCTTAAAGACATGCCATATCAGTTTGTATGCCGAGGCAAAGTCAAAGTAAAAGGCAAAGGTGAAATGACTACTTTCTTCATTACTGAAAAACTTATGCCAGGTACTGTAGGTCAAAGTCCGACCATGCCACCCGGTATGTCGAATGCTTATGGAGGTGTAGCTACACCATTAGCTATGATTCAAAATCCTAGTCGACGCGTTGCTCCACCACCTCGCATGCCGTCATTGAGAGAAGCTCCAACTTCCCAATGTGGTAATACAAACGGCCACGAAGAAAGTGATCCCCTTCTCCCGACAGGCTCAAAAACGACTAATTCCAATAACAACAAAGGAAGTAGAAGTCGAAAAAATAGTGGTAAAAAAAACGTCACTGAAGAAGAACTTCCGCCACCACCTCTACCACCACATCAAAATGCATGTTATGCTGGTCCACGTTGGCCTCCTCCACCTCGGGCTCTTGTTCCACCTTGGCCTCGACCACAACCCAGGCAACCACTTCCAAGAGCACCACCTTCACCTGCTAGACGTCGAGCTAAGCCGCGTGCTCTAACACGGCATCGTTCTTCGGAGAGTCTCCCAGGAGCTTCATCTCGAAGTCCAAGAATACACTCGTCTGCCGATGAATTGAGTTCACTCACACGATCTCCTAGCATTAGTTCTTCTGATGAAAGCTACTCCCGTACGACAGACGCTTCCCCGTCACCACCGAGAGCATCACTAGCACCTCCACTTCCAGCACCGTGGTTATTCCCCACAGGAGTGCTCGTAGATCCCGCTGGTCCGACGCCAAACAGAGGAGATAGTTGTGCCAGTTTTGAATATATTAGTCGACAAACAAAAGTACCAAATAATATTTTAAGTGATCGCATTAGACATAAAGTTACCAAACTGAAAAGTTCGCCTGGCGAAGACAGATTGCACAATGGTGTTATCACAACCTCGAGTAGAGAAGACGATACTTCATCGAGGGCTACAATAAACCACAGTGAGGTGTCGTCAAAACGAGATGGTTGCAGTCAGACAGATAAAAAAGATGTAACCTCTGCCCATCAGGGTCAAAGAATACCAACATATTCTAGCTCTGGAAGTATTAATAAGCATTCTCCCATGACAGCAGCTAATGTTAAAATATTAAATAATGAAACAAGAGATACATATGTGAAACGCAGTCCACATGACATTGCCTGTGTTCCACCATTTGAAAGAGAAATACAGAAAATTTTAGATGACCAAAATTTACTTAAAAACAACCCACCCAAACCCGAAAGGAAAGAATTGAGATTAGATCTGGATCCAATTAGGAATTGCAACAATAATAATAGTCCAATGCACGCTGTTGGATTAGCTGCTATAACCCAATTAGCTAGACAGCAAGATGAACTAACGAGTCCACAAAGAAATGGTACATGTAATGGTATCATTACTGGACCGATTACAATGAATGGACCCATAAATTCTCCAATGAGACCAAATTCAGAATTTCCCGGAGTCCTTCCTACAGATGTTGTTGTCACTATACCATCACCTAACAACACATTGAATAATATGCATAGAAGGTATTTTAAATTAATTGTTTTGAAGTTCGACACATGTATTTATTAATACTGAAAATAACAATCATATCATTTTTCAGCTATTCTTGTGAAAAAACTGACAATGAGTCATCAAATGAAATTATTGAAGATTGTCATTCTCATCTTCATAATCAAAGAAATCAGGTTGGGATTTGATTTTTGTAATTTTTTTATTCCTATAATGAGTATTTTCGTAATCACTTTGATTTTTCAGGACCACTCTGGAGCCATTACTGAAAGAGGTGTCTTTGGCGAAAGTCAATCGGAATGGAGTTCATCGTGTTCCGAAGGTGAAGCAGACAATGGTCCTGCTGAAAGTACGGGATACATCACCGATGATCCTGCTCTTGAAAACGTTTCAATGTTAAATGAAGCTGGACTTACGGATGCTGAAGGTGCGTTAAGTGATGTCAATTCATGCTATTTCGACCGAGAAGATGCTAGTGTGTCGTCACGGGCATCTTCTCGTCTTTTAGACTCTGAAGCCCTCGTTTCATTGGAATCGTTGAGCGGTGTGTACGATTCAGATGAACCAGCCAACCGTTACCTCGCCAACATTCGCACGATGAGTGAGTCTATCACAAGGAACTTTGGTCAAGCAAATCTCGCGACTACGGACGGCGACAGTGACGCGTAGTAAACTGTGATAGCAACAATTTTGTTACCCTTAATTTTTAATGTTTCACTTTGTATTAAAATGTAAACTTGTACTTTATCAAGTCGTTAAGAAATTTTCATATAATTTTTGTAATTGAAACGTATATTTGAGTGATTAAAGCCATACTTTGCTGTTATACAGTTTTGATGTGGTTGTAAATGTACATATAATTGTATAATATTAAGAATTTTAGCAAAGCCAAGCATTTGAGATAATTTAGTAGTATGTATGTAATTCTATACATTGACAGACTGAGAAAATATATTAAGTAAAGGGGGACTTAAATTTGCTTTATTTTTCCATTGATTATTTACATAAATATCTTTCTTTTAAAATTATTGTGCTATCACTTCGATTTAAGTACATCACATTTTAATTTCCTGGTTATGTTTTTAAACTTCGTTCTTAAAAATGTATTCATGTATTTGCATAGCTTTATTGTAAATCATTTTAACATTCTATTTGAATTATTTTTTATGAAAGGGGCATAAAATTGTCTTTGTTGAAGAGATATTTATTCGTTCATTGTCTTAATTGATAATTTAAAATGAATGTTAATTAAGTGTCTTTAGTATTTGATTCTTAATATCGTATGTACTTAATTTATTATATTAACAAGTTACTAAATTTTATAAGAAAAAAATGGATTTAAATATTTTAAAATGTACGTATTTTGCGAATTGTATGCATAGTATTATTTTTAGACGTTTTGAAAATAATAGCAAATTTGGATTTCTCTTCTCTCTTAATTGTGCCTATGCCTTTGCAGTCTGAAATACATAAAATCCTATTCAACAGTTGTTTGTGTAATACACACATGTTTACATTAATGTAAACTGAAATCTTGGATTTGATACTTTGTCGTGAGAGCACTGCTTTCAATCCTTTAGAATTGTTATATTAAAAAGCATAATACATAGTTGTGTACTGGACACTTAATATTTTATCGTCTGATCTCGAAGGCAGTACAGGAAATGTACATGTATTTGTTACAGATATTACAAAAAAATAATTTATTTAAAGATTTGAACATTTTTATTATTTCATAGAATAAAAAAATTTAGCCCATTATATTCTGTTGTCTCAATGTGGATTGTGCAATTTTTTATATGTACATATGTATATGTAAAATAATCATAGAGAGCAACAAATGGTGACAAAATAAATATTTGTAAATAAATATGTAATTGATTATACAGTGATCTCTACAATTATAAGGTGCTTTCACAGATGTGCAGTATTTTTGTTAATTTGTTTTCGGTTATGATTTTTTGTAGTCTATTTATTATCATTTTTTTAATATTTATTATACATATTTCCATTGTTTAAGAACGTACAATGAAAACATTGATATTATATCTATTTGTAGTGATCGTAACTGGATAAAGTATTATTTTTTCCATAAAAATGTATTAAATCTATGAGATTTAATTTATTTAATATTAAATCAGCCTTCAATTTTATCGTGTAATGAAGGGTTAATATAAAATCGGAGTAACGGGTTTGTATATGTAATTCATTATTCTCGCCATGATCAAAATTTCTATCTATGTAGTAGTTTCGTATACTCTTATCATAATTACATGTATTTTTTTATTATAAATTTATAAATATCATTTATCGAATATCTATTGTGTGCTATCGAACAATATTTACGACAGTATGAATTGTAAACATTTTAATTTTGAAATTTACCAACTTTTTGTATCGCAAAATTTTCTGTTTCGAAAAATCATAATGTATTTAGTCAATTATAGTAGTCGAATAATCTTTCTAAAATTGTGTATTTTGTAAGTGTTATATTGTGAAAAATTGATGAAAATTTTCCTTTTTTAATAATGTTCGATTAAAAAATTACTCAATTGTAATGATGATATTTATTTTGTATTACTACTTTAAATTTATTTTATATATTATTGATACTGCACATCCGTCATTATGAATATTGTGTAATAATATTTTATTTGTTATATTTCACTGTCGAAATATTGTTGTTTTTAATAAAAGCAATATTTATCAAAACCATTTTTTATTTTAAGTTGATTTACTATTTCTAAAGATCAATAATTATATTACTAAATTAAATCAGTCAACCAAAGAGCTATTCAAAGTCGACGACCGTTGGGTAGAATTGTATGGTATCCCTTTTAAATTACACGTGAAAAATTTTCGACCAGATTCAGAAACACAATTTATTTTAAAATTACATGAAATAAAACATGGAATTTATTTCTCAATGCAAAAAATAGTACAGAACATAAATATTTGTCATTCATAGAATGGCGCAGTGCGCCGTGTTGTGATCGGGTCGGTATGGCAACATCGAGCCAACGGCTATATTCAATTGCATCCTTGTACCTGCGTCACAACGCGCACATATTACATATTAAAATCATCGATGATATAGTACATACAAACCTAATACTAGATATTATAATTGCATGGGCTAAATTTTTCTATTGTTTACTAAATTAGAAACTTTGTTTAACAAATTAGAAAAATTCACTTTCTTTCAAAAATAAGAATCGGTTCAAGATCCGGTCTCGTAAATCCAGTCCAAGAGTTCTTACTATATAACAACTAGGGCATCCAATCCTGGAATCCCGGTGTTTTCTGGTACCGTGAATCGTGGTGCTGAAACTAGTCTCAATACCGGGATTACGGTGCTGGCAGAAACTAATATATATAAAATATAAAACAACGTTATATTAGGTCATCCTTTTTTAAAATCAGGATTTTTGAGAATCAGTTGTGTTTCAACCGTCGGTCTGAATACGTGTTCTGGACGCATGCACTCTTCGTCATCAAATTTTGAGCGCCTAAATAAATCATCAATAATGAACCTGGTTGTTAGCATGTACAAATCATTAGATAATATTTTAGAGCCAGATGCAGAAACACATGTAATAGACGACGACCTAGAGGAAGGCGAACTAGAAGTTGAACAGTCCTTGTAAGAAAAACTTGATAAATCAATTAACAAAAAATTAAATTCAAACACCAGATTAATTAAATATAGTCAAAAAAGAGCTTCAAAATTTCAGAATTGATGGTAAGCGTGGAGCAAAGTTCAAAAATTGTTATTATAATTTAAGCTTCATACCACCCGCTAGTGTGAAATCTGAACGTATTTTTTCAGCATGCGGAATAATCGCGACTAAAATAAGATCATCGTTGGACGATGAAACCTTAAACACTTTAAATTTACTTCGATCTCATTTCAAAAATAATAATAATAATTAAATTCAGTACTATATAATAAAAATAACAAATATAATAATATCTAGATACACGTATACTGTGTAATGATTTTTTTTCCTCTTATTTTGTTATTTATACTCTTATTTTATTATATATTATTATCACTAATATTTTAAGTATATTTGTATTTATGTGTATTTTTTTAAATAAATATAAAAATATTCAAATTGAAAAAAAAAAATTTTTATACATTTAATTTCCCGGGATCCCGGCATCGGAAATTTTCTGCACTGGACAATATGTTGCTTATCAAAGTAAAAAAACCTTCAGCTGGTGCATTTTTTCCTGATAAATAGAAACAACATTTGACTAATTTGCCAATATTTTTGTAGGAGACATCAATTTCGCCGAAGAATTTGTATATTTATCCATCTATTACATAAAAAAGTGTGTTGGTTTTATCTCACGACTTACCAGGACAGACACCCAAAAAACCAGTACTGTCCCGATAAAATCAGTACGAATGGCCACCTTACATTAAATATAATAAAGCATAATTGAAATTAACTGTAGCTTAGTGTAAATATGATAATTTACAAAACGTCGCACAAAATTTCAGGCCACCCATTATTATTGTTGCAAAGCATCATTCTCGCAAAATTCAACGACATAACCATTATTAATATCCGAGGAATACTTTGATTTTTAAATGCTTTTAATTATTGCCAAATTATTTTCACAATACATCTTATATATACTTTAACAGCTATTGATCAACTGATCATTTTTTATTTTACAATTTTAATTTAATTTGGTTAGTAATCATAATATTATATTAGTCTAATGTTAATGTACAGCATAATAGGAAAAATAGTTTACAATTCTTATAAATGCTCATAATACATCTAATGCATAATATTAATTAAAGACTCTGTAAAGTCGATGACCCAAAGCAGATTGTGTTTAGGTAATCTGTGTTTATACCTGAAGGGTATAGACATTTTGTTGTAATCACCGAGACTCTTCACAAGTGTGTTAGTATGGTTATTAGTGATTCTGTCATAGAATCTACTGGTTAGTTTGTTAGTAATGTCTGTAACAAACGGAGTATTATTTATGGCACGCAGTTTTTTCAAGTTAGTATAAATGGGTGTGTTATAAATTATTTTTAGGGATTTATTTTGTATTATTTGGAGTTTGGAAAGGTAAGTATTTGAGGTGTTATTCCATACAGGCGAAGTATAGGTGGTTAATAATGGTAATATGAGCACGCGATATAATTTTATTTTATTTTGAGTTGATAAAGAACTATGGCGATTAAATATTGGGTATATTGAGGATAAACCCAGCATCACCTTGTATTTCACATCACGGTGATTACCGAAACTCTTCACGAGTGTGTGTTAGTATGGTTATTAGTGATGCTGTCATAGAATCTACTGGTTAGTTTGTTAGTAATGTCTGTGACTAATGGAATATTATTTAAAGGAATAATTTCGGACGGACGCACATATAGCGAAACGTTCGAAACGTTCGTCGTGTACATGTGTTCGTGGATGAAAAAGCACGACGCAAAAATGAACGCAGGTGCAAGGTGTGTTGAGTGTGGCTTTGGTGCGCGTTGATTGGCGGTGGAAACCGGTTGCGAGGCGAAGGGGGGGGAAACGCGCGGGGAATGGGCAAGAGGGGGGGAGGCGAGTTGAGTTTGAAAGTTGCGTCGGCGGCGCCGAACGCGTCTCCCGCATTCGCATTCGCATTCGCGGCTCTCTTTCGCCGGCCTCTGTTTCCGATTCGTTTGCGATCGTCGCCACTCGCGAGTGCGTATTCCTCATGCCTGTGACGAAAGTGACCAGTGATCAGTGACTTTAGATAGTTTGGATCGGAGTCAGAGCTGGTGCTGGTGCTGGTGGTGGAATATGAAGGTGACTGTGTGCTTCGGGTCAGTGCGCGTGTTGGTGCCGTGCGGCGGCGGACAACTTCTGGTGCGAGAGCTGGTCGCCGAGGCCACCAGGCGATACCGCAACGCCACCGGCAAGGTCAGACCCCACACACCCCACACAACCCACACCCCACACCCCACACCCCTCACCCCTCACCCCACACACTCCAGAAACTCCTCACTCCGCGACTCACCTGCATTCCTCATCGTCGAAAATCTGCCAGCGCCCTCCCCTCCCCTCGCAACAAAGCGAATGACAGGTGTGCCATCCCCCTCTACAAAGCCCTGTAAACAAACCGACGTCAAAGTTCATTTGTTTTTTTTTTTTTATTTCAATTTTTAATTCGAATTCAATTCCGCCATTTTATTTTTCCACATTCTACTATACAAAATATGCATTCCCTCCCCCTAATTATCATGTACGTACATAACATACGTGACCGTTGTTGAATCGTATTATTCATCTCGACCGCAAATCTCTACAATACAAATGTGCACGCCGTATGGCCGTCCGTCCACTCTGTACGATTTTTTGCACGTACCATAGTGCATATATATTGCACGTGAAAAAGTTTCGCCAAATTGTCCAAATTGTTTGCAAGACTTAACCTCTCACTCACTCGCTCGCAATATGTATAATATGTATATATATGTATAATGTATGCGCACGTTTGATCGTTGACATAACTTGCGAGTCAATAACCTTCGCGCCAAATCCTCGTGGACCTCTTTAAATTCGATACCGAACCGAGAGAGACTCCTCGAGTTGTCTCTATTTACGATTTGGATGTAGGAAGTTCCTCGCACTGGAAACCTTGACGACTTCATTTGCATCGTTATGTGCGAACTTACCGCATCGACGACTGATTAATTGTTTTCGTTTGTTGGTCGGTTCAATGCTGGCCCCTTTCGCCTTTCGAAGGATGTCGAAGAAGTTGACATTTTTGCGCGAAAGCAGGTGTTTTCAATTGCGAGCCGTTAAATGCAACGCACACTGTACGAAAGGAAGAAAGGTCAAAGACGTTGAAAAGACGTGAAAAACTTGAAATGTTAATTTATACTATTTATAAATTTATACTATATATACTATACATAAGAATGTATATACATTTGCCTTTTTTCACACGTATGTACATGATGATTTTGCGAAATATTATACGACATAAAAATTAAGTAAACTATGTTTTAAAATATAGGTTTTTCATTTCAAATGACATTGAAACGGGGTCAATTTGAAATGAAAATTATTTAATTTGAAATGAAAAAGTGTCAATTTGAATTGAAAAAGGATCAATTTGGAATGAAAAACCTGTATAACATTCTCAAAAAAAAACTGAATTCTTTTCAAGACAATTCCATTGTGCATTCAAAGAATGGGGAATAAATGAAGGAATAATGTAAAAAAAAAAGAAATAAATAAAGGAATAATGTAATGTAATGGGGAATAAATAAAGGAATAATGTAATTTATTTTTTTACATGTGATAAAATTATGTAAGTTAAAAACATTTTCACCTGTATGTATGTATATACCTATGTGGATATTTCACTAAGCACCTTTATCACTATAAGTAGAGGTAGGACCGGAAGCGTGCCGTTTATTGTTCAATTGTTGTAAATCCTTTGTAAAAAAGGTTCGGCAAACCTTTAACAATGCATTTACAATATTTGAACAATATACAGCCCCCTCAGGGTCCGGGCTTTATTTATGTCTCTAATACCATGTCGTTGACACCCAAAGTCTCTTAAAGCTGATGTGTATATTTTGATGATAGTTAATGTCTAAACTGACTGCGTCATCCATTTGATTTGATCAATTTTTGTATCATCTACCTAAGTTGACAATTTTGAATCACATCAATGACTAATTGGTGAACGTTTTCTGTCTTATCTCAAAAATGTTTAGTCGTTTCCTTTTAGTGCACCTACTCTTTAACGATTATCGTATAAAGTGAAAATGGTTCTTGACTCATTTCAAATTAAAATATATAGTAGATATACTTCAAATTCTGTGTCGTAAATGTTTTACTGGAAAGAGATCATACATTTTCACTTTTGCATTGAATATATAATTTTGCTATTATTAAAACATTTCATAAAATTAAACCATTTGTACCAAATACGATGTTCATCAAGATGTATTAGCGTAATGTATCTTAATACTTTCCAAAATTTATGTGAAGAAATATTTACTATTTCAACTTTAAACATACTACTTTACAACTCCATACATATGAGCCGTTATATTTGAAGTCCAATTTTCAGTTCCAAAAACACTGTTTTTGTAAATACATAATTCACAAATTGTTATCACTTTTTTTAATTCCGTATGTCCAGAATCTTTGAAAAGCAAAATAAATGTATTAGAGGCCACCAGTTTTTTTTTTTATATTTTTAAACACGGCATTATATTTAATGTTTTGCGAGATATTATATCTCGAAATATAGGAAAAGTCGACTTATGCCACTTTCAATTATAACGGCTCTTATATATGTATGTGTGTATGTATGTAGTTGACTTTTCGAGAAACATCGTAATTATCATGGATAACCTAACCCTTTTTTAGTTGCTATCTACTGATTTCTATAAAAATATCACGATCTACGAATATGCAGGGAGGAATTAATAATCTTTTATATGAAGTTTAAAAATATAGAGCATTTATTAAAAATTCAGTAGAAAAAAAAAATAATCATATAAAAATATAGGACCGTAATCTTTTACTACATTAGATAAATTATTTTTGATGAGATCGTTGACACTGCCCAGATTTCGCAATATTTTTAAAGTCGGTATTATACAATGAAAGAGATAATCGTTAACGATGATCAATATGTTCATCACCCAAAGAATATCGTGTATCTGATTTTATAATGTCCATATTAGAAAATTTGGATTCAGCGAAAACAAGCCAAATGTGGCGTCCCCCAGGCCAGTTTGGTTTTCAGCGTTCTCATTTTCTTTCAACAATGAAAAGTTATTCTTTAACATGTATTGAAAATAAGTTTCATTGAACGTTAAAGAAGAATTTTCATTCATATTAAGAGGGCTGGACAGCAGCACCTTGTCCATACAAACGTACTATACTTCTCCCTTCCTCAATTATGGCACTAGAGAAATTATTTTTTAATATGCTATGAATATCCACCATTGGGGTGCATCTATCGTTTTATTTTTTTGGTTAATTATTTTTTATAGGAGCTAGGAGCCGCCAAACATCTATAAAATCGCCTCTTTTTTACACCAACGAAACGAGTCTAGCGTGCTTATTTAACGGTCGATTTAAAAAAAAATACGCCGATAGATGCACAGAAAGTATCTTTCTCATACCGATGATGAAATTTTTTTAAAAATTGGTCCAGTTTTGGAGAAGAAAATAGGAGAATACGAAACCTCGATTTTGTCAATTTAAAATACGTTTTATCTGGTCGAAGCGCAACTGTCGCATTCACTCAATATATATATTGATATATATTGTCGCATTCACTCAATATATATATCGAAGAAAGGAACGGTAACAAAATTAAGGTTTCGGGTGTACAGCCCTCTTAAATATTTAGTTTTGAGTCACGTTTCAACAATATTTTATTAAAATAAAATTCCAAGCAACGATTTACACCGACGACAGTTGATCGTTCGACTTGTTTTATTTGCGAGTATTTCATATTTGATAGTCAACTTCCTGCATTCCTTGTAATTCACAATATTTTATAGTTAGTATTGTTATATCAAGTAGACAAATAGAGTGAATGCAAAATGGTTTATAAATTGTAAAAGTTTTTTTTTACTAGCCTCTTCGCTTTCGATTTTTTTCAATATTATAGTTAAAAACAAATAAGGGCGTCTCACGACGCCCCTTGGCCATAGCGCCCGTAGGCCTAGGCCTTGTGTACTGTCCCCTAGAGCCAGCCCTGTGTGTACATATTAATACATCAGTACAATAAATACTTTTAAAAATATATATTTTTTTTAAGTTTTAAAAAGTTCAAAAGTTTATTTTTATCTTTAATATATAATTTCGAAAAAGACTGTATTTATTTTACATAGATATATACCAGGAAGCCTTGATAGGGAGACCCCAATGCGCCTTCCTGGATAATCAATTACAAACAATGCAGCATTTTATTATTACATAAATCACTGTATTTTCAGAAGCTGAAGAACACGAAATAACAATTAATTATAGAATTAATCCATCGAGACATCTATGGATTTAGATTTTGTACATAATTTTACAAATTATACACACAATAAATACAGAAGATTTGTTTGAGGAATCGTTTCAACAATGATCAGATAAAATTGGCAAACTCTGATAAGAAACGATCGATTTGGAGTCACAAATACCCCCAAATCTAACCAGCAGTATGGTGGATCGAACCCACTGATCACTTGGTGCTAAACATAAGCCATACTGCTGGCTATATGTATGTAACTATCGTTGGTTCGTAGAATCCGTGACGTAAAGTTTAACAAAAATCAAATAAATTTAAATAAAATAAAACTATCAAATAAATTTAATAAATGTCTACTATTAGATTAGCTATGTTTAAGCGGTTTATATTACAAATACCGAGCGAAGCCGGGTAAAACAACTAGTTTCTTATAATTAGAAGATCCAATTTTCAACCATTTTATAAATTTCTCAGTTAAAGCATTTGAGAAATTGAGTTGATCATCCCAGAAGGATGGAAAAGCAAACACGCAAATAGGAATTTCCAATGAATTTTTCAGAGGTTTTTCCTTCATCAACGTGACTTACCGTCTCGAAAAGTCACAAACGCATTAGGACTGCGGTAAACGCAAACTTATTTTTAGGAGAAGGAGTTCTAATCTAATCGGAGGGCACAACCCGTATCAGTCTCGGAAGTAGTAGTAGCGTGAGTCAACGCGACTCTCCTTATCGATTGCATTGTTCGCGAAGGTGTTGCCCACCGAGCAGGTTCAGGTATCGGCATTCGCCAAACATTGGCTAACAAATTACGCAACCGCGGATTCCACATTCTCAAAACTCGGCAGATTCGATCGAGATATAACCGGCATTTGACCCGCGGCGCACTTTCGGAAAAAGGTCTTGAGATCCAGTACGTGAGACCGCACTCTATTGACGTCTTCAAATCATCTGAGTACCCTGCAATCTGCTAGGAAACCTTAACGACTCTTCTTTGAAGCATTTGTAAATCAGAAAAAATATCAAAGATGAAACCACTTCGGTTTGTGAATTCAACCATTCTTTCTTTGCACCATACCGAAACATTCACCGTATTTTTTGATCACACCTCGTGTATTTTTATTGCTGTCTGCTTTTTTTTTGTTGGTAGGTATTTGCTCTATTCGAAAATCGGATCGAAGGCTACTCTGCTCCAAAATGGCACTTCTCTCCACATTACATGTATACATCTACATTTTGCTATAGTTGTGTGCATTTTAGACTTCTGAATCACGTAGTATATACTACCTGTATACACGTCAGTTGGAAATGAGAGGCCCGCACGTGGGTTGGCACTCATTCCAACTGCTTGCAATATTGATTTGTGGAAACCTTACAAGTCCTGGTCTCACAAATACGTGTGTAGAGCGCATCAATCACGAACTGTGTGCTAACAATTGAACACGCTCAAATATGCATACGTAGTATTTAGCAGATTGACTGATTATTTTTTTTTAGAGCTTTTTCTTGTTCTGTTAGGAGACAAGGCTGCTGTCAAGTGTGCAGGTAGTGAAAATTTAAAATTAGCATCACGTGTACATGGCGTTGCCCACACCCATGCTTTGTTTTCATTATGCCAAACGCGTGCATAATGCGTGCTCACGATCACAACGTTTACATTCGTGTCTTTTGCATGGTTGTTTTAGGTCTGTCTTGGTTTTGATGCTTACCTGTTGAGTGGTTGAAGCTTTACCCGATGTATACCTGTGGCTATTGGAGACGACAGGTATGCTGTGTATTATCTCGGTATGGTAAATAATTTACTTGTTTCAATGGTGTGTAAATCGGTAGCCAATTCCTTTTCAGCTTACTTTAATATCTTTGAGAAATGCTTTATATGAATGCCTAGGAGATAGAAGATCTATTTGCGTCTCGCATACTGAATGATGATCTTTCGCATTTCCGGTGATGATTTTCAGAAATGATTTTAATTGTTTTGGGAAGATTGAAGACTCCCTTATTTAGACCGGAGCCAGATTTTTGTCCTGTTGCTTAAAATTTTATAACTCGACCCGTATTTATTTAGTTAATATGTGTATATGTAGCTACACATCGACTGCTATATACGATTATGCTCGTTCTTTCATACTTAACAATGGTTGACGTTTGAAATCTAATTAATGAAAACTGCATTCCGTGAAGACGTTTGTGTTAATTTTTTTTTGCACATAAGCTAACGGCTACCATTTACGGTTTTCAAATCTCCAAACATGTGAATTTGTTCATTATTTGTTAACTTGTACATATGTAAAACAAGTGATTAAGCCATTTTGGCCTTACTGACAAAAATACGTGCAAGCTTTTTTCAATGCATATGTACATTGGTTTTTCAGAGTTTGTTAAAATTCTTCTATTGTCTTAGTAATAGAATACCTTTATTATCACAATAGTCTAATGCAACTTAACTGTTGAGAAGTGTCAAACTGTCAAATATGTATGTATGTAGGTTCAGCATGCGAGGTATTTTAATTGATATTACAAGTCTTCACTAGTCTTCGGCGTTGACTAGGTGCTCGTCAAATAACAATAGCCTGCTCAATTTATATTTATTTAAATTGGCACACATACAGTATAATATATAAACAAGAAAGCAGAATAATGAGACAAAAAAATAATAAATACAAATAAAAATATAATACTCCATATACAGTGAGCAATGCACATATATACAATGCAAGAGAGCATGGTTGACAATAGTAAACCATTTTTTGTGCCAAAAGCATCGTCCCAATGCCGATCTCTGCTCATCACTAAGCTTCGGCGCGACCCTGCGCACCATTGTTCATTTTTATGGTGAACCTTTTTTTTTGCTCTCTAGCTTTGTAGTTTGCCCTCTTTCCTGGAAAATAGCCCCAAAACTCCAATTTTTTGTTCAAAAAGCGCGGTCCCGCGCCTATCTCTACTCATCACTAAGGACCGGCGGACAAGATAATTGAAGTCTAAAAAAAATGGTTCACTATTGTCAACGGTCTTTTTTATATCCTGCTTTCTCGGACAATGGAGAGGTCTATTGTTATTTTATGGCAGCAACAGCATTTATGTCACCGGACCCAGAAGGTGCCGTGTATTGTTCAAAGGTTGTAAATGCATTGTTAAAGGTTTGCCGAACCTTTTTTTACAAAGGATTTACAACAATGGAACAATGGATAGCACTGTGACTATCCTACCTCTATTTATGACTATCCTTTACCAATTCCAAGATACTGATAATTTATTTGATTTTCGAACGTCGATTAATATTCCACTTATTGTAATTTATATTCTAAATGGTTCACAAATAAAACTACGTCTCTTTTAAATACATCCATTAATAATGAGTTACCAACGTGTGGCTAACTTATTGAGAGCTGGATACCTCGTCGATTTATATGCCACTCTCAAAATTACCAAGTTGAACAATTACGTTATAGTGAGGTTTACTTGTCGATACAAATCGATACTTCAGTCTTACCATTACAAATTCGTTTCCGCACACATTTCGGCGAACACAATAGACGAAAAATATGTAATAATAATCGTTTCCTATGTACGTATAATATAAAAAAAGAACAATGAAACGTTTGTGATTTTTCTCCGCCATAATAAAAGTTGCGATGCTTTGATGAATATGCGTCAATTGATTCGCATAACCGTTGATTTCGTCTTATCACCGCGCGTAATAATTACGCGATGATGCAACGATTTGTTTTTCGTCAAGACTTTTGATAGACGAAATTCTGATAAAATGCATTTTTATATGACCTGAAATAGGCGTACTTAAATATTCATACGAATTTATCCTGTTCGTTTTGATCTTTGTCAGTGCATGATGCACATTGTATCGACTTGCATGTCATATCGAACGTGAGTCGAATTCCGGCTATTGTCCTCGTGAATGCATACATGTATAATAAATATGTTCTTATAATTTGTCACAATTGAAATGTCGCCGATTTTATAACCCTCTCGTTCCACCACATTCAAAATGCACGCGATTATTTTTCTCCGTTTCAGTTTTCCAAGAAAATTGCCATATTTAAACGTAAACGCTCGAATTATTGATTGCTCTGTTAATTACACCCGAAATTACGGCGCAATTGTTTTTCATGCCGCATAATGTTTTTCATCCATTTTCACTCGAAATTCATGTCATATGTGTGTTCGCTGATTCGTTAAAGTGTGCTTTGACCGTTAATTAGTACAGCTAACTTGAATGCGTTGATTTGAAATCAGTAGAATTACTTTTGAGTTATAATAGTTTTCGTGCAGGAATTTAAAATTAAGTTGTCGAATGTCGTTTATATGTATATCAAAGGTTCTTTTGAAACTCGTAAACATAAAACAAAATGTCGCAATAGTTAATAAACTATCAAAAGTATTTAATCTAATTAAAATCTTGGTCTGATTCGTATTATTTCGAATACATATTTTGGATCAAACGAAAAATTAATATGCTTGAAATGATTTGTTTGTTATTATATTTCTTAGGGTCTTATATTTTAATCAAAGTATTTTATTATGTTTGAAGGCTTTAAAAACTTCATAGCGGATTATGTACTTAGTATCTGAAGCTCATATCGTTTTTTAGGGGGTTCAAAGGGTTTATATTTGGAGTTGCCTACATGACCTTTATAAGCCATAATGATGATGCTCAAGTTAAATCCTCATTCATTATAACTTTATTTGAGAAAATTTTCGCCTGTAACACTATTGAGAAGTGCACTAACTACAATCACAATTGCTTGAGCATTTAGTTAATTATAAATGACATAAGCCAATTATAAATGACAAGTACTGAATATTGACATACTACTTGAATATGTCAATATTCAAGTAGTATGTCAATATTGAAATACGTATATATGTACATACGTTCATTTTTACAAAGTTTATTTTAAGTTTACTTAATCAATCAAAACTTTGCCATTTTGCGAGGTTTGGCCGACAATATAGATTTAAATTGCTTCCGCTAGTTCGATGGTGAAATATAATTGTAATAAACACGTTTAAAAAACCAACAATTTTGCAGGCGATGACAGCTAACCAAATAAATTATCTAGATGGCATATTTTTATAAGATTCAACAAATTTATCGGATCCGTCACTACTACAAGATCTTGCCAAAAGGGTATTTGGCCGGGACTTGAATCTAGAACCTCTCTATTGGTGTGCAATTGCTCTACAGTGCACCATGCGGTGGCTTTTGTTGTTTCTTTTTTTACAAACCTCTTCTAAGCTTGTCTTCGTTTTGTATTCGGTGAGCCACATTTGATGTTACATATGCAGAAATAACCTCAATAACCGAAGCTACAGTTTGACCACACACAAATCGAAGAATATGGGTGTGTACGTTCAAAGTGAAAATGTTACTTACGAATTCCCCAACCTTCAACCGAAAAGTTTCCTCAAACCGAAGTGTGCTTCTTTGAAGTTAAGCTACATATGTACATATTTATCTCTTCAGCAAATTTCTCAAAGTCTATTTTATATTCAATTTCCACTAACAACCTTATCAATTTCGCCTTTGATAAAGTCAACCATTTACTTTGATCCTGCAACGTATGTACATACGTTGATATTTACTTTCGGTTTAACCCCTCACGGTCGACCGACGGTTTTCAACGGCTCTTGCGTAGGTGTGTTGCACAGGTGTGTTCTCCCCCACCTGCCCTCTTGCCCTTCCCCATTAAAATTTCATATCGTGACGTCATCGTTCGGAATGTTGCGTGTTTGTATGCCAGAGTACATGCTATTATACTACCTGTGTGGTTACATTGCGGTCCTCTCATTACTGCGCCCGAATTCCTTTGGTCCTCATCTAGGATAGATCGGAAAGGACCTCTTTGTAGACGAAACGGGTTCCACAGGTACATGTATGATGCATAGCATCGAGTTTCCCTCGTCCTTTCTGATCTATCCTGGGTGTACGTGACGAGAAAGTACTCCTTTAATTTTTTTCTCCTCTTCCACGTCACGGAATTTTTGACTATTGTAGATAGACCCTCTCGAGCCGCACGTACCTCTGCCCCAGAGCATCTCGGCCGGACAAAAAATTTCGTCGGAATGTAAAATAACCAAAAAGTATCATCACTCGGGGGAATTATATAGTTTGAAGTTGCCCGACTATCGTAATCTTCATTCTGAACTAAACCTCTTGTTTTCAAACTGTGTTGTTAAGCCTGCGGTTGATTCAACTTGTGGGGGACTACTCATTTTAAAATTTAACCAATATACAAAATACAGAGGCATTGAATATGATGTTAAATTTATGATCTTGGTTGTTTATTCGTGTACTGTCAACTCTTCCATAACATGCTAAAACAGATATAAGAAGGTAAATGAAACATATGTATGTAGTTGTGAAAAACATGATTCAAAATTAACGTCCTCCTGCATATGTATGTATCTTTTGACACATATGTCTTTTTGTTGAACTTGGAGGGTTGACACAATTTATTTCTAACAGTCTAGCAATAAAATCATTGCTTCGTTCTTATTCGTCCCACGTTGAAAGGTCAAAGAGTATCATCGGAGATGTCAGTAATCCAACTGTTGTCCATCTTTGTCCATTTACTCCATTATAATAAACAGTATTCAAATCCATTTAAAATCCATCAACTAATACAATGTTGTGACCTATCTATGACCTAACCCAGTACCGCATTCCTAGGATGTAAGTATGTATGTAGAGCTAGCTAGCTGATCGCTTAAATCCAATTTAGACGTATGCTCGACACTGATAAAGCTATTATAATTAACGAGGCTACCTGTACAGGGTCCGAGGTTGAGGTCGTACTATATGCCTGTCTATATATACTTATACTAATCAATTTAATTCCCCGTGCTCTTACTTCGAAGTTCTGTTTCTGGAGAATTTCCATGTGTATTTTTCAAGGCTGTGGAGTCATTGAAAATTGAGTTGTTTCTCATTGTATGTACTAAGTTTGAAATATCTCTTGAGTACTAATACAGAGTGCCGAGTATATACGTGAGATGATTTGATAATCTTTTAATATAAACTTTTTTCTTTTAAAGTTTTATTTATTTATTACATACCTCTTATTATTTATGAACATTCATGAAACTAATAAAATGTAATCATTTAGACTATCCAGCACTGCAAGACAACAACCCTGCACAGCAGTGCACGGAAAAGATTGCTTCTATTCATACTATACAGCAGCGCATGTTCCGACTTGACGATATTTGACAATTCACAAAGTTAAATTTTGTCACAATATGACGTTTCCGAAAATATTAATATACGCATGCACATTTTCATCAGTACGCTTGCACTTGCTACTGTCCCGTCGTGCGTGAATATTTCCAGTGACGTGTACTGCTGTATAATATGAAGAGATTGTGTCGGCTACTGCTGCTACGTCTACGCCACGTACATATACTCTTCGTACTGCCGTTTACGTGCAGCTGCCGGTCTATGCTGTGCCAGTATGAACAGATATTTCGCAGTAACGAATTTGTCAAATATCAGGCCTGTCCTCAATTTCACCTAAACATGAGAAAAAGATAGAAACACCGCCTCTCAGATCTGCGTACAGTACGATATTCATATACATTATTAAATAAATAAATACATGTCGGAGTCGGAGTCGGAGTCGCTCGAATTTTTAATATGTTTATATGTAGTCGCGACTCCACAGCCCTGGTTTTTTTTTTATTCGAATCCACGTTGAATGAAATGATGTGGTGGAAAAAAGTCTTCTCATCACAAGTCTTTTGAGGCTTTTAAAAAGACGCGAGGACTCTATTGAAGCGGTAGTATTATAGGTATACATAAATACTCTGCCTATACATACATATATACATACGTGTATGTATACTGATGATGTTTTCGAAAAGCGTTTGAGATTTCTGTTCTGTACGTGCAGTATGTTTATTGGTGGTTCGTGTTTCGTGTTGTAAACGGGTATACATACGTACGCATTTTAATAAGTGTGCTTTATTTTTAAAAGCGCATTTCATTTTATTTTAAATATTTACAAACCGGTCCACATTGTTTTCCGCATACAAATAACCATACGCACGCACGACATAGTAAATGTTGCATTCAATAATTTTGATTGAATTTTCACGTTTACATTTGTTGAATAAAAAGACTGCATTTAAATTTATGAATTTGTACAACATTATTTTTTTCATTATTTAAAAACTTTTAGTTATTTTGGACACGGACATTGTATGTGAACAGCCGACGAATATTTATTGTATGAATATTTAAGTTTTACAGTACAAAGCTTTTCATTAAAAGTTTGATTTATCCTCTACTTATGTACCTGCATAATTTGATTTAAATAAATTAATGTATAGGATAATGATAAATAGCCAAAATAAAATATTCAAAGCAATAACTGATACTAACTTTAAAATATTGTTACTATTTATACTATTGTCACTAATATCTATCGTATATACTGCACTAATTTGATTTATATCAAAATGTTCCTGAATATACGTACATATTTTAAAGGTTTTTTTTGTATCATGCCATGTACTCGTATATGGCGAATTCATCGACATTATGTAGTTATAGGTGTCCCGACAAAACCGCACGGGACAAAATCGCTTGAACGAAACTGTGCAGCGACAAAAGCGCGCAGACCAAAATACCGCGTCTACAAAATAATAAATATAGAAGGGGCTTATAAATAAATACAAAAACAAGTAATTGAAAACAAGTATTAGAAAAATCCGGTAGAACACAACAGTGATAAAATAATAATTGTTTATTTATTTTGAAAGTGTACTTTTTGATTATTTTGGTATTTAAGTACGATTTTGTCGCTGCGCGGTTTCGTCCAAGCGATTTTTTCCCGCAAGGTTTTTCGCCGTACTTAAAACCCCCCCCCAACAAAAGTTTTTCTATATGTGCAGTGTATAAATGTTTAATTACATCAGAAGGCAAATTCGATGATGTTAGACCGACTTGCAGTTTGTCCAAATACAGCTTCATATGAGGATCGTTTGATTCCTTAATGGAATTTTTCAGAAATTTGATAGTCCTCAGTCCTTTCTTACAATTGGTGCTGTTATGATCTAGCATCCAAATCGATATCATGTTTTCACCGACTGGGTTGGCGAAATTATACTTCTATTATTGAAATAATAATTTCACTGTAACATATTGCATATGTTGAGATTGAAATTTAATAAGATTATACTCCGAGCAAACACACAGAATATAAGGAACATCGTACATATTATAATTTATACATTATCATACACGTTGTTAGTCACAGGTAGTTTCCGGTTAGGGACTTAATTCGCACACCTTGCTCTTATTCTTGGAAATGATTACACACGCACACGTATTTACTTTACTTTGCCCCATTCAAGTGCCACTATGTGGAGGCTCAAACGAAGATGAGCTGATGTATTATATGTACATACATATCTTCGCTTTTGTTATTGTTTGTTTGTTATTTCTAGCGCACGTGGATGACAGGCTTGTTGCCCGACCTTTTATCATAGACTGTGGTTATGGTTCCGATTTTAAAAACTGCGATATTAATACGTACATAAGTACGCAGTATATTACTTCTGTGTTTGCATATGTATGTACAATGCTCTCATGTTGGGGGAAACAATTGTCAACATTTATGTTTGCAATTCGTAATTTTTTATTAGTTCGGAAATTCTTTTATCGCAATATAATAGAAATATTTACACGAACACGATTGTATTATTAACTGTCCAAAAACCACTCATTTTCAATATATAGAAAATTATTTCGCATGTGTATGAAACTCTAGGAAAACGTGTTTTACTGTACCGATTATTAAAAAAAAACACGCTGTCATCACATATTTGTTTGAAGCCTCTTCCAACGTATATTGTACTAAATTTTTAATTGTTCATTTTTCGCTTTCGATTCTTATACCGGGTTGACACTAGGGATTCCAATTCTGAATATTCGATTACTTTTTATACGAACTTATTTTTTTTATTTTCAATCTACAGCACATTTAGTTATCTTGAACTTCTTAAAACTACAAATAAATAATTTAAAGCTACTATTCGAATATATTGGAATATTTGGGATCCCTAGCTGACACGATACAAGTGCACTAAGACCGAGTTCGCTAATATGGTCAATCGGACGTTACTCGTAATGTGGCAATGTCCGAGTAGAGTGACATCCGAGTAACGTCCGAGTGAGTGCATTCGTATCGTGTCAACCCGGTGTAAGAATCGAAAGCGAAGCTACATATGTATGTATATATATATTAATAAATAATTATTAATTACGGAAAAACATTGCGCATTATCTGACCTCGGTTTGCGTTGTCTCTTTTGCCAAAAGTTGCATGGGCGGCTTCTTATATTTATTCGTTTTGTCAAATCTAATACTAAATGAAAAAAAAAGAATTCAGAAAACAAAAAAAAAATGAAGCATCGGAAACATAAAAATATCATGACATCCGAAAAATGATCCAAAATGCAAATTAGCATCATTTTGATGGAATATTTGCCGATGAGCGTTGTTAAAATTGTCAGAAAAAATATCTACTGCAATTTTGTCTCTAAATAGACAGATATTTCTTACAAAAAAATTGGAAAAATCCTTCTTTTCAAATAGAGTGGCTATATTTGGATTAGTCTTCCAAATGTATTAGTAACTTATAGTAACCTCTGTAAAAATAAACTTGATGATATCCCGAAAAATAATGGATTTTTGTAATTCTTCTTTCCTTTTTTAGTATATTCTTTTTGTATTTTATTTCCTCTAGTTTGGTTTTATATTTATTTTTTGTTATTATAATTGTCAAACCCCTTGGGTCCATCGGATAATGCAGCTTTTCCCAAGTATTTTAAATAAAAAATAAACATGTATAGCAAAGATTTAAATATTTTTAATCTCTATTAGTACAACTGGGAGGATGGGGGGCGTTAAACGCCTTATTAAATTACAAAATAAATTATTATGTATGGTATGATTTTTGAAAATAGGCTGCCAAGGGGTAGGCGAATCAAAAGGTAAACCGATATTATGAACTAATATGTATGTTTGTCCCTGTATGTATGTACAAGGCTTTACTCCTAGTATTCTAAACAACAGAGAAAGCATCACTAATCGATTTCTTATTGCGTATATCGAAATCGTTTCATTTTATTGCAAACATTCGAAAGAGCAACGTTTGTACCGCGGAAAACCAGTGTGGGTCGTCGCCTATTTCACAATTCAATTTTTTAACTTCGTTTATCGGTCGTTCTCAAATTGTCGTTGCGTAAACATTCTGCGGCATGCAAATACGATTTAAATTTTAGCATACATAATATGCAATGTCGTTCCTGTTCGTTTGAATAACGCATGACATTGTACAGAGTCGAGATCAAACGTGCATTCTTAATTAGGAATCAAGGTGTGTATCACCGCAAATATCTACGGTGTGATTCAGTCGATATTGAATACCACTATGAATGTGTATATATGTACATATATATGGTGCTCCATATTCCATTCATTGTTCTATCCGACGCAGTGAGAATATCGTTACATAATTAAAAAAAAATTGCACATGCACGCTCCGAAATATGCGTTTCGCAACGTGAAGTGCATACGGTGGTTTTTTTGTTTTTTATTGAAACTCGGATACTTTAGATTCAGAATGCAGTTATTATTTGTTATTAATCGTTTTGGGGGCGTTATTTGTATCGGTTTCTCACGCGTTTTGTTTCGCACGCTGGCATGATAGTGTTTTAGATTTCGTGTTGAATGTTCCTCTATGTATGGTATCGATTCGATGCTGTATTGTTTCAAATTTTTGAGTATTATGTGTTTTTGAAGGAGACAGTGTGATTTTCATTGAGTCTGCGACACATCCTGTTGCATTTGAACACCATTCAGTGTATGTATATGTTACAGTCCGAGTGTTCACTCCGGTTCGTTCACGAACATACTAGTATGTTCATGAATGAACTATTTTAGTTTAAGTGCTAAGTTCAGTCAAAGTTATCTTTAAATAGACTTACACAAGTGTCGCATGAAATTTAAGCTGTCAAAACCATTGAGATGTCAAAACGCGAAGTATTTAAAAAATAAATTCAATGGAAACCACATTACAACGTAGCTATAATTCCTGTTTCCGTTAATATATTCAAAATATTGGAACCTAGAGTAAGCATAGAGGGTGGGACAAACAATTGAGAATACTTAAACTTATGCCTAATAGTTTGTGCATGAAGAAATTGGTTCGTTTGTTAAATTTTTATTTACTGTACAATATAACTGGCCAGTTTGGTTCATATTATGAGCAAGCTAGTACGTTCATGAACGAACGAAATGTACACTTCGACTGTAACATATTACATATGTATTCAATGTATTGTAGAAGTTGCTATAAATATTTAAATTATTATATACTAGTGTTTTTACCCGGCTACGCTCGGTATTTATAATATAAACGCTTAAACATGGCCAATCTAATTGTAAACATTTTATTAAATTTATTTGAATAGTTTTATTTCATTAAATTGAACGTCACTGATTCTACGACCCGTGAACAAACGAAACAAACAAACATACATACATATAAAGTCTCTTTCGAAATTATATATAAGATTTGCTGCATAAATGTATTGCATTATCGGTTTTTTTTATCTATGCTTCACGCAATAGATGACGTTCAAGAGAAAATTTGGCCTTGATATTTTATCTGATTTGAATCTAGTATCGATTCCTGATCATATTTTCATATATCATATTTTTTGGAGCTTATTCGAACATATTTAATCTTATCACACTGAAACTTTTGTAAATGAAATGCTAATCGCTACGTTATAGTTTTATATCTCCTAAATTGCATAATACTTTAGTTGAATCTTTTCTTCATACGATATTTTTTTCTGAACCGGAAGTACCTTTTTGTATAGGTTTTAGCTTGTTTTTCGTGCATGCATGTTAATTTAGTTAACGTATGGTGTTGTATATCTCATTGTATAGAACGTAGTCGATACACTTGCTTATAATATTTATATGATTGCTCAATGAAATAATGGCAGTGCTGAGAATTTTAAATATTGGTTGGATTCACCGTATCAATTCTAGATTTACTATCACAGTTCACTGCCGTGAAAACGTGAATTTTTCTTCGAATTTTGTTTGAGCTGTCAGATAAGTTATTAAATTAGCATCAGATAATGTTAATTTGTCGTTCCATCACATGGAACGTTCTGAACTATCATGATCAAGATGACACGATCGTATACATCAGGAATGAGATCGACATTTCCAGATATAATTATGTATGTATGTATATGCAGAATATAATACGTATTTGTGATCAATGTTTAATCATTGGTCACTAATGCAGTTACAATTTAAACGTGTGAGTTTCATATTCGTTTGAAATCTGCCCAATAACAATGTACTTGCATCGAAATCCTATTGCAGTGACTCACTTTTGATATTAAAATAAGTAATGGTGTGCAGTGTGTAAAAAAAAATAGGCTTTGATCATTTGGTTCCGTAAGTTAGATAGATGGTCGAATGTGCATTTTTGCAATTGCATCACCTTTTCGTTGCTACCTTCAAATATGCACATACATAGTTGATTTTAACGGAAAGAGAATATTTTTTTGTGGTATCGTATGTTATATGGTCGTGTACTTTTCGTTGAATTGTTTGCATTTAACGTACTTCAGTATGATTATCTTCAGGTATTCACGTTTTTATTTGATTAACAGGTACGTTACTTAGATTACAAATGTGTGCATAGTATTTCAAAAAATTCTTATCAATTCTACACAATCCGATAGTTGTCTTCATACGCCCACTTTTTTGCAGTGCTAAACTTTAATAGACATGAATTTACACAAATATTTTGCTTTTTTTTCATAATTTATTGTTTTTTATCGCATTTTGTTTGCATAATATTACACAGGTGGTGTATAATTTTTAACTGGTGTGCGACTTTGCTAACTTTACTTTAAAGCTTGTATGAATTTTCGATAGATGGCGCTATGTACTTGGTAATAATTTAAAACATTTTAGCGGTATGTACATATTTGGTAACTAACCTGAAGTGTTTATTCAGAATGTGGCCGTATTTTTTCAATATTTGCTCTGCACATTTTAATATGTTTGAAACCCAATCTGTCGAACAGTTTATAATTAATCAAAAAGAAATGTTGAATCAATACGTATTTGTATGAGTCATCGAGATTACACTTTTTTTCATTCGCGGAATTTTCGTATTGTTAACACTACTAGATAGTATTAGGAACGTTCTTGTGCAATACTGTGTCTGTCTTGCACAAGTGCCGAGAGCCACGAAAGCGGGTTATCTTGTCAGAAAACTCCACAACCATTGCAAATAATAAAACGCGAAACTATGCGCGAAGAAAGTACGTGGGAATGTTTTCTGTAGCGAAGTAAATGCATTTGGAACGTTTATTGGAAATACAAGATTTCGCTGGATCTATCTATCAACATTTAAAAAAAGACGAAGTGATTCACATACACTGATTTGAAATTGTACGTTTGAATCACACGGAACAAACAGGTTTTTCGTGCCCTTCCTAAGTCAGTGTCTTGAACGAGATGTAGGGGTTGTTGCCGGATATCCCGTGTTGCGGCTCAGCGAATCTGACCTCTTTGTTGTGTCGAGAATAGTCGGAGTTGAACTTGAAATACCTAATACTATGCCTATACATGCCTTTTTATAGTATTCATATTCATGCCTCGATACATTATGTAAAAATCTGCTTCATTTACAAACACACATTAAAAAAAAATGGTATCAACGAATTTTTCACATCTTCACAAGTAGCAATGAAAGTTTTAATAGTAAATTTTTTTTTTTTATATATACATACATATGATGTCCAATGCACTTAAAGAAGTATGGAACACTGTACGCTCGGCACTACGAAGAGAGAGGTAGGGAAACGAATAAGTGGGTGAGAAGTATTTATTTCAGTTTAAGTTTGGACCATTGTGGCCAGGGCCGGCCCTAAGAGGCATCAGACTAGGCACGTGCCTAGGGCGCTACGAGGCGCCCCCATTTTTCTTTTTTTTTGATTATTAAATTAAAAATAATTTGGTTTTCTTTGAACTTATAAAACATTCTATATTCAACTTAATTTTTCTACTCGAAGTAACAATACTGCTTGTAAAATATTACAATTTATGAGGAACGCAGAACTGTCAAATATCAACGATTCACGAATAAAAGTTGCAAACTGTCGTCGGTACAATGGTAATTTGAAATTGTGTTTCATATAAAATAGAGCTGAAACATGTACATATTTATATATACATACATATGTATATATCAGGGATGGATTTGCTTCACGAGATTAAATATCAACCAACCATATTCGAAAAAAAAATGTCTATAAATTGTTGAATATAAATTAATAATTAATTAGAGTTATCCGTTTATTTTATTTTATTCATTTTTATATATAAAACGTTTTTGTTTTTGTCTTAATATATTTTTCTTCAACATAAAATTTCAAGAACTTTCATGAAATTTATTGTTAAAAATGTATGGGGCTATCTGAAACCAATCTCCCTATGGGCGCCATATACCCTCGGGCCGGGCATGATTGTGGCATTACAGGAGTTATACAAAACATGTCGATAATATACAGAAATATGAGAAAACAAGATATGTATACATATATGTATATTAAGACAAAAATACATTTATACATAATCACAAAAAAAAAACAATAGCATTAAAATGATAACAGATAAGTATGACGGAGGTAGTGGATAATAGTGAAGAGATTAAAATGAGGTGACATAGATTGAGAATGGATGAAAGATGGACAAAATAACTGCTTGAATGGTACCCGTGACAGACTGTCGCCGACAGTGTAAAAGGTAGGCTGGACGGAAGATGAGTAGACGAAATTAGGAAATTGTGAGGTGAGATAGAGGAGAGTTGCTCAAAGCAGAGACGAATGGAAGCGTGTTGGAGAGGCGTTCATCCATTGGATTTTGAGTGGCTTTCGATGCTGATATACATATTATTTTACAACTGTACAAGCTTGACGCTTGCTAGTATTGGGTGTATTTACGCAGATGCAATACATTTTTGCAAAAAAATATTTATTTGAATGACACACTTATGTACATCCAACAGGAAGATCTATTCTAGTTAATGACTACTATTATATCAATTAATTCATAAAAAATAATAGTCCTAAAAGATTGATTAACTATAGTTATCTTTTGACTTTCATTCCTTAACATTTAATGATCGTTCTATGATAATGATAACCGTCATTGACAACACTGATCGCCAGTAGGGATGTTTGTAGAAAAATACTGACTACATTAAACTGTTTTCTAGAAAGTACCGTTTTTCTTCTGCATTGTCATTCATAACTTGAGATTTAGGACAGAAGAACTATCCTCGATGACGGCTAGTACCGCTTTTAACTGTTGTATTTATGACTTTCTTCGTACACATTTCTTTATTTATGACACAAGAACATTTTTCGCACTTATTATTGTTTGCTACTTTCACTTTTGTATTTTCATTCAAAAATCCTTTATTTATATGCGCGCTTAATGACAGAAAGTCATCACATGCTAATCTATTTTAGTGTGGAATTTTTATGCCATATACACAAATTGCGTTTATTGTTAATTATATGTGAATAAAAAAACCATATTACCGTATTTTTTTTATTATCAAAATGAAAATTTTCTCCATATCCTTCACTCTCGGGGGGGGATTTACCAGAGCAAATAATAATGTGAAAGGTTATCAAATGCAGGTCATTTTCGTACTTTGATGATTGGCGGCGTCGTTTTGACCTTACTGCGAATGTCAATTAATATTAATTAGCTTATTCTTCCTTTTATTTTCTATATACATTTATTTTTTTGGTTTAAAATACTGGGTCACAAATTTGGCTAATAGAGGTGATTGAACTCTGCGTACGTACCTACATATGTATACATATTTTGAGTGTCTTTTTTTTTCTCTTTACAGTTACGTATTGATTGTGTATTTTGCGAACATGCGATGTGCATATATTAATTTACTCTATATATGCCTTTAAAATTAATATTTCTCAAAATTACCATTCGACATCAAAATAATGTTTGTTGTGAATGAAAAGCACACTCACGATGGATTATTCGAGAATATTTCATAAGCAACTATGTTCATAACTAATTTATGAATACAAATACAATTTTCTTCTGGCCTCTAATGGTAAGAAGACACTCAAAAGTGAGGCACGGTGTGCGTAGATACACTCCAGCTGTGAGAGGCGTATCTTAATGTATTTATTAATTCATACAATCGTACTATTTCGACACGTTTCTCGTGCATTTATTCAAATATAAGAATCAGTGTTATCAATTATGTACTGTCATACGAGGATAAAATATCGCCGAAAACACTCCAGGGTGTGTTTTGTGAAGGGATGCGAAGGTACAGATTTGGCCTATCAAACTCATATCTAAAACTATTAAATTAAAACACGTACCGCATACTTCTGTCTACCTGAAAGGTAGCCACTGTTAAAACGAAATATTGTTTTTGAGTCTAAAATGATGGACTCACAATCCTCCATCAATTGCGATTTGCTCTAAACAAACCGCCCTCGTCTTTATTCTTAATAGCATGATCAATTTAAACTTAAATCACAACAAAAATTGTTATTGCTTTCTTCAGATTTATATTGTCTTCTTAAGATATTATTATGGAAACTTTTTAGGGAGAATTATTTTAGTATGTTTGATGATGCTTTTATTTGCACAGAGCCGTCAACACGATTCAGTCAAATATAATTGGCAAACTGTGACAGGAGATGATCGATCTGATTTTTATGTCATCTGTGTATAGGTATGTAGATCCTGTCGATAGCAACTGGCAATCATCGATTTTTTTTTTGCAATTTCAGCCAGGTTTTAAAACCACGACCAGTAAGTAGGTGAACACTCTAAATGATGTCTTGAATATTTCCTTGTCCAATTTATGTACAAGGAAACTCGTGCATATTTACATTCATTGATGCATTTGTGGTATACTACAGTGTAACTTGATAAGCTGCATATCAAATTAATGAGTCAGAACTACTGATGTTTTGAAAAAAATCTGATTCTTCTGACGCTATCTGCTATTTATTTAATCAATTGCAAAATTGCTTTTATCTCAAATCGCTATTCGTCTTTATACCCTAGTACAGTCTGATAAAAACATGCATGATTCCAAGCGCGTACGTTCGCCACTCGCTCGACTTTTTCATTCAGCTGAACGAAATCGACAACAGCACTGCATCGGTTTATTGACTTTTGATTTGAGAGTCGACATTATCGATGGGGCAGTGTAAAAAACATAAATAAATAACCAAACGGAATATGTAATGAGCGTGTTGAATGTCGGAGAGAACACAATAGGCAACAGGTGAGCGCGAGGCCTCGCGTGGCTGAGCTCAGCCAATTCAGTGCGCGTTGCAACGCAGACCTCTTCACACGTCTCCAAACCATCTTCAAAACATACCTGAAACTCTGAAAAACTATCGTGTGAAATCTTGTGCAGTTCGGCTGTGATTGTGCTGTGCTGGACCCTCGTGTAACGGGAGTCCGACCTCTCGCCGGGTTCACTCTTCGTCTGAAATGTAAAATGCGCGACGCAGGACCCCGTTGCGGTGATCATGTCACCGACAAGATCATCAGGTTGTTCGGATGGAGGCAGAGTTATCCCGTGGAGAAGCTCCAGAGGAGTATCCAACCCAGGATAGATTCGGTGAGATTCGTTATCGGATGATTTCAATCTGAAGGGCTCCGTTCTGTACATACTTTCTATGATTTTCCGCTTGCTTACGTGTCAATTTTATCTTATTAATTAAGACTTGCTTCCCAAGCTCCCCCCGCTCATGTATTTATTCATTGCTTGGATTTTTTTTCGTAATATTCTATTCCCATGAGTTGCGATAAGGTGTATTGTTTTAAATGCGACGGAGTTTTCCCACGAGATCTGACTCTTCTTCAATGCTAAACGCGAACGTTGAAGTTTTATATTCAAGTATGGATTTTTAAAATTTGTCCTTCAGTGTTGAATTCTTGTTTTGAGAAATTGTCGCTTGTGTCAATATAGTGCTAATTTTCACCTTGTTTGTATCTCTCTCTCTGTCGTCATCAGGCCAATTAACCGTCGCCATAATGACTGTCCCGTAATGTTTGATTATTTTCATAACCTCTGTGATTTAATGAATTGAAAACGATGGTTTTAATTTGACGTGTTTTTGGTAATCTTCTTCAATTTTGTATACGATTTATTTGATCGGAAGTGTTTCTGGGATGCTTTTAAGCACTTTCATATCGAATTATGTGTGTTTAATTTAATTCTATCCGGTAGTTTTGTTTCTAACCAATTTTATAATCATATATCGTACAAATAAATGTACATATGTATACGCAATATTTCCGCTATTACGTATAGAAATGATTTTTTTATTATATTAGAATTACTACCGGAATACCGCTTCAAATTAATGAAAGAAAGGTGTTATTTTATGTAAGTAAAAAAAAAAACGTTGATTTTTCAGTACGTTTCATACGTTTCATCATAATAAAAGAGGTTTGTAAAAATATACCTTAAGTTAAGATAAATATTATACATTAAAAATAGAGAAATGCAAATATTATACATGCATACGCATCAGAAATTAATATGGACTCTGTGTTATGTCTTATGTATACAGAAGCAGCCGTGCTAAATTTGCTTTTATAATTGACATTGTAGATTTTCTATATATGTATGTACATATGTGAAACATTTAGCAGCAAAGTGATGTGCAGATTGGATACAAACTTATAAAACGCTTGTCAACATTCGATTCCAAAGATAAAGAAAATTTCCCTTAAATGTGAAACTTATATCAATACATTTATGTACTTTTGTCGACACACAGAGTTCAACGCAGCTCGTGTATTTTTGTTTACATAGTTTTACTCGTAAAAAAACTAGCTCGCCTGATCTATACTATGGCAATCCAGGCCAAAATTCATTCCTTGGAATATTTTCGGTGATATTTTATCCTTATATTGACAGTGATCAATAGCGGTGATATTCCCATATTTGAAGAAATGATGGAGACACTTGTCTAAATAATAATATCGTACGAATTTACAATGACATAAGGATACGACCATCACAGCTGGAGTCTACCTAGGCAAGCTGTGACGTACGATTTATTGTCTGCGCCCTTATGCACGTATGGGTTCTATGATAATTCCTAACAAGAGGATTACCCACGTTAGTATTGCTCACACGAAGATCCCAAACATAAAAACGAAACCAATAGAAAAAACTCTTCTGGGAAATAGTACGTTCACCGTACATGTGTATCTCGAGACTCACAAATTACCCAGACCTCGTTTAAAATTATCGTATCGTTAAATTGTCTTTTGCAAATAGCCGGTCATTATGTATAATTGTATTTATTTATTTAAATATTCCTTCGGTAATTTATACTCGTATGTTTGCGACCGTGCGTGATATGAAAGTAAAAAGAAAGGCGTTCTCTCACCGGTATTAATTTTCATTATTGTGTTTGCGAGCCGGTCAGTTGGAAAATGTTTTAGTTATTCACTAAAAAAAACAACGAAAGAGTGAAACTATTATTATTTCAAATTCGATGGATTACATAAACGATACGATATTGCATTATGATAAATTAATTGCACAATTATGTCGCTCATTTACATATGACGACTGGCTCCGAAAATGTGGTAATTTTTCAAACACTGATTCTTCTGTGTTTTGTGTTGTTTTTTTTTATTGTTTGATGCGGATCAGTTTCCGCCGTTGTGTGCCTGTTTTCGGTGAAAGTATACCGGCACTGGAGCTCGAACTGCTCCAGTGACGGGAATGACATGGCAGATAACCACGGCTCTCGGTTTCAAATCCTATTATTACCGTGTCAAACGGCCGATGTCGTTTTGCTTCCTATGTCTTGCTAACAATAATTGAAATTGTCATGAACGAATTCAATCGAATTATCAGTTTCATGTCTGCAATCAAACTTATATGTATATTCATAGTTTAAATAATTGACATGTCCGGTAGTAAAGAAGAAGAAATGAAGAGACGTATGAAATTAGGATGGAGTGCATTTGGACGAATGAATGCGGTTTTTAAATAAAAAATGCCACTTTGCCTGAAGAAAAAGATCTTCGATCAACGTGCTTTGCCAGTGATGACGTATGGATGTGAAACTTGGACATTGAACGTCAAGTTGCTATACAAAATCCAATTTACTCAAAGAAGTATGGAACGTTGTATGCTTGGCATAACGAGGAAAGACAGGAAACGAAAAACGTGGGTGAGAAGTATGACAAGGTTTGTGGATATAGTGAAGAGATTGAAATGAAAATGAGCGGGCCACGTGGCTAGAAGAATTGACGAAAGGTGGACAAAAGAAATGCTAGAATGGTACCCGAGAGAATGCAAAACTGGTAAAAGGAAGACCGCAGGGAAGATGGGTAGACGATGAGTAAAATGTGTGTAGTGAGATGTATGAGAGTTGCGCAAAGCAGAGACATGTGGAAGCGTGTTGGAGAGGCCTTCATCCAGCAGTGGATTGCGAATGGCTGTAGATGATGATGATGATTCAATGTAAACCATTTTCTGATTATTTGCAATTCGTTATAAGCAACTTTTTCGTCAAACTACACAGTGAAATGATGCAACTTAACAATGCTACCCCAATAATTCCTAATAGATTAAGTAAATATGTATACTTCCAGATTTTAAATTCAAATTTTATTTATTTTTTATTTTGTTTCATTATACAATTCTCGATAAATATTAAAGAAGGTGATTAAAAACATGAACAAATACAAATACATATAATACAGTATATCATAATGC
This sequence comes from Arctopsyche grandis, assembly GCF_051622035.1. NCBI lineage: Eukaryota > Metazoa > Arthropoda > Insecta > Trichoptera > Hydropsychidae > Arctopsyche > Arctopsyche grandis. The sequence goes on from NC_135358.1 coordinate 19,076,678, forward strand.
AAAAATATAGGCAAATTTACAATAAATTAAAAATTTTATTTAGTTTTCCTAATTTTAACATAATAATACTATAGAAATACTAAAGCATTGAGAGACTTATCCTCCAATGCCGATCTCAGTTTATTACAGAGGTATACCAATATTATATTTATATTCGGTCAAGAATAAAACTGATTTTTTAAGAGAATTACAAGAAATAATTAAAATAAAGTATTCACCTTCTTCACCGAAATCAGATATCATCATCATTATCAAATATGATGATGATGATGATATCTGATGATAAATCTGTAGTACATTTTTATAAAATTTGCAACGTTCATCGATTTTTAAATCAAAGGCATAGATAAAGAAAAACATGTTATAAAAAGTGAATATATTTATATTCATCTATCCTCATCGTCAATCTATTTTAGGAAAATATTTTGTTAAATAATTCTTTGGATGTCATGTTATTTTATTCGTTTATTTCTATTTGGTATTATATTCGACATAAAATAGATACGAAAATGATGATGGTTATTATTTTTTGCGACCCGGTTGGAATTCCCTCTATGTCTAAACATATGTAGAAATATTCAAATGTTTTCAATTTAATTTTCATATCCGATAAGCGATCAATTTTAACTACACATTTTTATTCTTTCAACATTTCCACTTGACATATGTATTGTGGCATCGACGATAGTACACCTGTATGTAAGCACCTGAAAGGCCTTCGAGTCTTGAACCACAGATATTAAATACATATATACATACGGTCTGATAACATTCCAATCTTTGGTTTACACCTAAGCTCAAATACACCTTGACGTGAGCAATTAGTAATTTAAATAATAATTTCGCGACATATCTACATACATTTGTTTATATAGTACAACACAATTAAACCATGAACGTAGATAATCCAGGTGACTCCATCTATTCCAAGTACACCTGTAATCACAGATTAGTCACCGACCTCGCACTGTTAATTACATTAAAATTAATTAACATCGTCTCTACGAAAGGCAATTGAACTAATATTGCTGTAATCAGTGGTTGCTTCACATTCAATCAATCGATAAATGACATGATCAAACGTGCATTTATTTCTTAAATCGTACATTTTTAAACCCATCCAAGATAGTTGTGTTCGAAACAAATATATATCCATACGTCGGCTTATATTTATTTATTACAATTTTGTCATAGTGACATACCATAGTCAGTATGGCACGTTACGGTCCCAAATTAAACAATCCCTCAACTATGTAGATCAGTATATTTTAGATAAAACAATTAAAAATTAATATAAATCTGGTTGAGTAGCTTGATGCCCTTGGCAATAGGCGATGAAACCATGTACGTGCCCCATGTGAAGAGAATAAGGACGAAAACACACCAAGAGGCAAACTGCACGTTTTTTTTAAGATACTTTTGCACGTTGAAAATATACGCATGCGCGCATAACCATTCCTGAGGCACGCAGTCCCAAAAAATCACCCCCTAGAGTGTTTGCAGTGATATTTTATCCTTGTAGTAACATTGCTTGCTTTGACAGTGATCGATAACGGTGATTCCCATACATATTTGAAGAAATATAAGAGAGACTTGTCGAAGTAACCCTTCGGTGTATTTTCGCTTTAAATTGCGGTTTCTAATTTATCTGAGTTGGCTGGGAACATTGAATATGACATGACGGCAATAGCGCTAGCAATTCCAAAAAAAATATGATATTTTTATTTTTTCAATTGATAACGTTCTAATTATGAAATCCAAGATGAATGAACAAACTAGTTTGGCAGATCAGCATATTTTTTTTGTAAAAGTTTCATGCCTTCTACTTATTATACATATATATGTATGGTTAAGTGCAACTTTATTTTCACTTCCGTTTCCTCGCTCCCATATTAGTCGGTACTTTAATCTATTCCTTACAGATTTCTGATACAATGGATTTCTTTCTAGATTTGCTTCTTTCAAACGTACATATTTATTATTTTCATACATAGTTTCGCGTCTCCATCATTAGCTAATTAATCATTATATCTATTCAATATTCATTAATATGTATTATTATTATTATTATTATTATGGTGATTTATGCTATGAAAGGAATTTAGTTTTCAATGCGGAAGAATTGCGGTACCAAGAAGTGATGTCGCTTACGTTTTGAATGTTTTCAATGAATTATCCGCACGAAGTATTTATTAATTCATTATTAATAAATTAAAAATTCTGACGTTTTCACTGAAAAATTCCTCGTCGACAAAAAATTCCAACCAAATACTTTCTTCGGACGTTACGTGTTGCGTGTCATTTGATCCAAGTCTTGGTTTCGATTTTAATCGTATTATGTATGTACACGCGGATAATACACTTGTTAAAAGCGAAAAGACATATTTCAGATAATTGTGTAATTTTCAACACGTTCAACTAATTATTCAACCAATTTGCGAACACGATACATCATTTGTACAACAAATTCATAGTAGAATCGATTGAGAACGACGCTCAATTAAAAATGTAAATACCTCGCGTTCATATAAATCATTTTATCAATTTCAGGATCAATTTCGAATACAGTGACAATATAATTAATAATGATAATTATATTATTGGTACGTCACCAATCAAGACAGGATTACGTTATCTGTTATCGTTTGACCCATCCGTCATGAACTGCTCGGATTTTCCCATTTTTTTTTCTTCCGATACGTTTTATTAAGATTGGGTCGCGTTCTTATCGTTTTATTTGGGTTTCTACAGGTGAACTTGTCTTGTGCTACGATTGGAATTGAGATTGAGCATCACATATTGACGTCATCTCTTTATCCCAATCCCTTCCGGGTATTTTTCCTGCCGGATATGCGAAAAATCCTATTCAATCGCGTTACTTGGTCATTATAGCTGTATGTACTGTATATGTAGTTTGAAATCTGTCAATTTAACTTCTAGTTTCATTTATAGGAATTTGCTTAGATTTTGGTTATATATGCGATTCCATTCTTACCTCTGAGGTATCTTATTTCCGCTGTCTAAAATCTTTATTAGGATTCAAAAATTGTATCCAGCTAAAAATCCTGATCCCATGCATCTCTGTTTTATAACGTCTAGGATTTAGGAATTATTTCACATGCCGTTTTCTAACCTACATAACATATGTAAAATGCTTCTGTGACCGAAGAAATATATATTCGATTATTGTCTTACCACTAATGACGTATGGATGCGAAACTTGGATATTGAACGCCAGAATGTTGCATAAGGCCCAGTGCACTAAAATAAGTGTGGAACGCTGTATTCTTCGCATAATGAGAGGTAGAAAAAATACGTGGGTTAGAAATATCACAAAGGTGGTTTATGTAATGGTGTGAGAGTAAAGATATTTAATTTACAAAATAGTGGGTGACGTAACTAGAAGAATGGACAAATTAAATGAAATGAAAAAAAAGGGCTAGAATGTTATCCGAGAGAATTTAAAACGGTGAAAAGGAAGGTCGCATGTGTAGATGAAATTAGGAAAACAAATGGGGTGAAATGGATGAGAGTTGCCCAAAACAGAAACGAATAGAAGCGTGTTGGAGAGACTTTCATCCAGGAGTGAATGATGAGTGGATGATGATGGTGACGACTTCTATTAATGTGTCTTATTCTTCTTCCTGATGATGATGATGTACAGAAAACGGAATACGTGGGTGAGACGTATGACAGGTTGATGTAATGTTAAAAGTGAAGAGATTTAAATGGCATTGGGCGGGTCATGTATCAAGAAGAACGGACAAAAGAAGTTCTCGAATGGCACCAGAGAGAATGTTAAAGGAGCCACAGGGGAAATAGGTGGATGAAATAAAAAAAAATGTGTGGGATGACATGGATGATAGTTGAAAAATAAATCAAAGACTAATGGAAGCGTGTTGGAGAGGCCTTTATCGAACAATGGATGGTGAATGGCTATTGATCATGACATTCATAATTTACACTTTATTAATCTTAACTGAATGTTGATGAAATTAACACCATTAAATTGACTCTAAAAAGCAAAATAAAATCTTTCCAACAGTGACGTATATGCATACACATTTATTATATTATTTAGTAGTTCTAAATACGTCAACGAGAAACAACCGAATAGTTAAACTGAGCAACAAAAATAAATATCAGGGCGGAGACTAGCCAATCTTTACTAAGTTTGACCCACTGAATTCGAATATGATATTGATTTTTGTTGGTGGGCGATCGTTTACGAGATATGAGCGTTTAAAAAAATCCGCGATTTTTACAGTTTTTTGGCTTTTGCGGTCTTTAACTCAAAATTTAGGATTGTTACGCTCAAAGTGAGTACTGGAATCAATAGTCAGATATTTTTCCTATTAATTGTTATATTTCATTGCTTTAAAATACTTCTAATTCATTGTCTAGCGAATTTTAAAAGTCCGACCGCTGTACTCTTTGAGGTGGATTATATGCCATCTCGCTTGCACCTAACATATTACGCGATACAACCATATATACAAAAGCATTTAAATTGCAATTACCGCTTTAGTTAGTACGTTTAGATAAAAAAAAATATTGAGATAGAAAACCAATCCTTATAAACGTGGTGAAATAAAAAATTTGCCAAATAAATGAAAAATAGCACGGAAAAAAAATATATTTTTGACTTTTTTGGCTTGTCTCCGCTCTGGTAACTCAAAAACGTGATTTTTTGTTGCTCAGTGTTATCAAAGGCGTTAAAAAATACTAATTCTCTCTTGTAATTATCGATTGCTTCAAATAAAACTAGGATTTTTTAACGCCTTAGATTACTATTCGGTTGTTTCTCGTTGCTTTATTAGGCAACTTACTACTAAATAATAGAATAAATGTTTATGATACACGTCACTGTTGGAAAGATTTTATTTTGCTTTTTTGGAGTCAATTTAATGGTGTTTTAATTTCATTAAGATTCAGTTAAGATTAATTAAGTGTAAATTATTCCACTTTTTAAAGCAATATCAACATTTAGATTATATGGCGTCATTAGTATCTTAATAAAAGTAGTTTCACTCGAATTTTAGTGTGGTTTTATTATGGAGTATGAAATTTTATTGCGCCTATCAATTCATTCGAGCGTCGATTATTTATCGAACTCCTAAACGATTTTACAGATTTATTTCGATCGTTTTTGAAGTTTCTATTCGAAATCGATCCGTGTAATTATCCATTAATGACCTATGTTCGTACAGCACACGGCCACAGTCGCCTGTCAAGCGTGTCGTATTTTGACTCGATCCATCAAACGGAAACGATGGAATTCAATCTGGAGGGTGTCAAGTGTACTATTCGATGGAAAAATGCACAGTGCTAAATTTCGCATCCAATTGGCATCTTATTCATATTGTGGAATTCAACCACAATGACCCTATTCAGCAGGCCGTGCCTCCCATTGTGAATATCTCTTCTGCTAGAATTGAATATTATTATCGAACAGTTTCAGTAACCGTTGAACGTTAACGTATGTGTGGTTTTGACTTTTTTTTTCTTTCTGATCGTGTGAAAAATTCATTCTAAATTTTATTTTTACATATATACCAGGAAGGCCTTACAGGAAAATCCCAATGCGCCTTCCTGGCCAATTACAAATACAAATGCAGCATTTTTTTATTATAAGTCGTTGAATTGCGAGACACTGAAAAAACTCGCAAATTAACGAGACATCTATGAATTGTACATAAATTTTTATTGTACATCCATCAAATTTCAAATAGTGGTGACATAGTAGGTAGGAAGGATTTTTAGCCATTTTTTTTTCCGGGAACCGTTTCAACAATGAAATCAGAGAAAATTGGCAAACTCTGATAGGAAACGATCAACCTGGAGTCACAAATCCAGGTCTGACCAACAGCATACTCTGAAAAATTCATTTTCATTCAGGGATAGAACCCGGCACCTTCTTGACGGTAAGCAGAAGCTTAACGTCCGAGCTATGCTGCTGGCTATATACCTATACGAGCTACTCTAACCGCTAGGCAGATGAATTTCGGTCGCTTATATGTATGACTGTCCCGTTTTGAACTTTGGAGTCAAGTCGATCTGATTTTGATGTGGATCTGTTTTTACTTTTTTTGTAGTTGGATTTACGGTAACCTCTGGTTTTTTGTGTGTCTTCATCATTATTCTGACGTAGCCACTTCCTATTTATTACTTGCGTAGGAAGCAACCATATACAGACACTTTGGCAAATTATTAAAACAACACCCGTAAACCCGTCATGTCTTCTTTCGATAGACTCTTCAAATAAGGACGTATCTAATGTATGGTCGCAAAATAATTTTTATTTGATTTGTCTGAGTTTTATTATATTGGGTTGTGCTGAGTTCCAAAAGATGGTTTGGAACTCATTCGCTACAACTTCAGATTTCTTATTAGTTAGGGCGATACACGTTCAGTTTATTTGTGGATGCGAAAAAAATGCGTTTTGTATTATATTTGGGTGCATGAGTAGATCTGGTACACGAAACCTACAATCCTTTCAACAAGACCATCTTAAACATCATCAGTCGAGCTTTATAAATGAGATGATTAGGTATACAATTTATACGATCTTCGTTTTTTTCTCACAATGATATATTAACGGATAGAAAAGTTTTACAAAAACACTTTTACTGTATGTTAAGAGGAAAATCTAAAACCTCCTTAGTGATTTCGTTTTATAATCTTTAATAGTAATACATCTAATTTTGCTGAACTTTCATATGCATAGTCTTTGAGCGTGTTTACATATATTTTATTCTGTACGCTACCCAAAAATGTTTTTACAAATCTAATACAAATATTAGTTCTACGTTCTAATATTAATTTGCAATTGTAATATCTACAGTTCAATATGTATGTCCTTACAAACTTTCAGTAGACTTTGTGACATATAATGCTATAAACGGTTGACAGACTATTGACCGAATGGACACTTGACCGACGGACACTAAGCCGAACGGAAATATGGCCGAATAAAATTTCTAATTGTTAAATGTATCAAAAATATGAAATTTGAGTGAGGTCGAGGTGATTTCCGAATAATGTATATGTTTTCAGGGATTTCGATATACAATTATCCTAATGTCCTTTCGGTCAAACTTCCCTCGACCTAATGTCCGTTCGGCCAAAAGTCCATCGGCCAAGTGTCCATTAGGTCAAAAGCCACGCACAAGTTGTGGAGTCGGTTCAAAATTTACCGACTCCGACTTTTATGATTCGACTCCAACTTGAACGAATTTAGTAAGATCTACTTTTCTTTCCAACATACAAAATCGTTAGTAATAAAAGTAATGGCGATTTTCAAAATATAAAAATTTAAAGGAATTAAAAAATCACTAAAAATTGACTTATTGTAATGAAAATGGGTATAAATAAAAAGTAAGTCCTTTCATAGTATACGTGTATGAATTTCACAAATAAATCTATTTAATAAAAAAAAGTATGAGACGGAGGAAATCGGTTTTGGCCACAACACATCAAAATACGTGCAATTCAACGATTTTATTTATAATGTAATTTAAATTTACGATTTTATAAAAAAAAATTTTTTTTTGAGCAGCATCTTCACATTACAGGGGTTGCCTAAATCAAATTCTGGTTTATACGCAACCGGCTTCGGACGTGCATTTATACGATCATATTATTTCGACAAGTTTCTCCTACATTTCTACAAATATGAGAATCGGCGTTATCGATTACTGTCAAACCTATGTCAATAAAAAGATAAAATATCACTGAAAACACTCCAGGGGGTGAGGCTTGCGAAGGGAAGCTGTGGTACTGATTTTCTGTGGCAGCTTAATTTGTATTTGTATTATCAATTAGATTTCAAATTGTGCAGTGTTTCTCGAGGTGGTATTACACACGTGATATCATATACGATTCGGCGAGTATAAATTGCAAATCGGACACCAGTCTAATATCGATACCATCACGACACAAATGCAAATGCAGGGTGTAAAATTGGATGTGCATCAACTTGTAAACACCGAGTTACCAGTGGCGGCGCGGGTGGGGTTTCGACGTCGTAATTTGCGTCAGTCAAAAGGCGTCCGTAACGCGGTTCACCGGATTTTCCAACGTAGCTTCACCGACGTCTATAAAATCGCAATTTCCATCTGCTAAATTGCATTTTCACATTAGGAAGCGGCTCCCATATTTACATCAGTGCCGCGCCCTTTTTTTGTATATCCGTCGACACATCCTTTTCAATTTCCCATCGGTTGCGAACCAAGTATTTCAATCACACGCAACTTTATTGAAATCTTTATGATTTTTTTTTAATTTTGTTGCGTATGAGCTATTTTTCAAGTCACTCGTTCACATACTATTTCTATGTACATGGTGCAATAAGTGTCTGTTGTATTGTTTACCTGAATACGTTTCCACGTTTATATATATAAGTGTGATTTGTTCCGAGTTTTGATGTGATGTTCAATTTGCATGTTTTAGACCGTACTTGGTCAATTCAAAACCGTTTGCTGGTCGTATTATATGCATCTTCGGTTTAACGGTATTGCAAAGTAAGCTCAAAACACCTGTATTATTATGTTATATAGTATGCAATTTATGCAGAAGTATGCATTTGCAAATAACCTGTCGCAGAGTGGTCTGTTCCACGTGAACCGCTAATTGAAACCCTTTCGTTTCTTCCGTTAATGCTCAAAGCCATGTAAGTGGCCTCTACGAATGTTCCAGTTATGTGCGAAAGAAATTTCAAGTGTCCTAGTCTGAAAAATGTTCGTGTTGTCGACGGATTTGGTGTAATGTTTCAGTCATTCGATTCAATGGCGGGATGTGGTGATTCTTCGTTCGTGAATTCAATTTGTGACAATGACTTTTCGGCGTTGTGTTATTTTTTTTGCGTAATGTCTCCTTGAATTCGTTATATTGTGAAAAATCGGAATGGCGAATGAACAACGCGCGCCGATTCCTCCTCCTCGTTGGAAGAAATTAGCGAGATTAGCAGCTGAGAAACGCTTAGTAAATAAAGTGGTAAACTCAGTTATATTAAGTACATGTTATTAATAACTTTCGCTCTGTTCTGAATGTAATATATGGTATTTCCAAACAAAATGATTAACTCTTCTTGGAAATCCAACTAGTTATTAATTTTACCTTTTCTAGTCTCACTTATAATCTTTTTGAGTTCTAAGAGTGTCATCAAAGTATAATTTTTGATTAAAATATAATAACTAGGACAGTATATGTAGGTCTAAAGTTTAAAATTAAATATTCATCCTACTCACCCAATCATTGTCCCTTATTTTATATACCTTTTTACAATGCTTTCATACTAGCAGTGAAGGTATACTCTCACTGGCGTTTTAGGGAATTCATATTTTTCTAATACTTTACATTTACTTCTGATACTTATATTAATGTTTTCTTATTCTTTTACCTCTGACAAAATTTTTTCGATATCTTATGTGTGTAAATGTTTAATTACACCAGAAGGCAAATTTGATGAAGTTTAGATCAACTTTTAGAATTTGTCCAAATACAACTTCATATGGGGACCGTTTGATTCCCGATCGGAACTCCCTATTTTTTAAAAATTGGATCGTCCTCAGTCCTTTCTTCCATTTGGTGCTGTTATGATCCGACATCCATGTTGAAAATATGTTTTCAATGTTCTGATTTGTGCAATATGTTTTCACTGATTGAGTTGGCGAAAGTATACTTCTACCAGTGAAAGTATAATTTCACTGGGTAATATAGATTCACAATAACAGATACAGGTAAATAACTTCTAAAAATCAAGTTTCTGTTTAGTACATATATAATGTATTTTTACAAGCCTCTTATTATTGTATAATCATATCCCTTTGTAAAAATTGAAGTTCACTAGAGTGAGTACTTTCATTAAAAATTAATTCTTATGCATTCAACTCGTATCGAGATAATAAGTCTTCCTTGTAACTACATACATGCATAGTGTTAGCAATGCATGCCCTAGTTTTTTCTCATTCATGGCAGTGACATTGACGGTAGAACGATGACTAAAAAGCCTTTAGAAAACTCGCTTCTTTGAGTTTAGTATAGTGTAAATATTTAATGTATGCTTTTTATGCCTCTTATACAAACAAAACATTGTTTCATCAGTTGGAAAACAAGATTCTATTTTATTATTCAATTCATCGCGCCCTATTAATGGATTCTCTGTGCATTATACTGAAACCGTTAATAAGTTCCAGTATGACAGTAATTTCATTTTCCGATTTTTTATTACAGGGATCAGAATCATGGATAGTTGTGCGAAATTTACGATCGGAAACTGGTGGAATTCTCGATCCAGACGATCAGCTGAAAGATGTAGCAGATGACAGAGAAACGCTGGTGGCTACGCTCGAAGGACGACATGATTCTCATTTGCATCATGGAGGAGACGGGGCTAGCGGCAGTTCTGTGGGAACGGCCAGTCCTGATCTATTTCGGGTACATTGTAACATTCAGTTTATTTCTTATTTTGTGCTTAAAAATGGATTTTTATTTTATGATTTTGTTTTTAGGGAGGTAATGGACTAGGAGTAGGTGCTGATGCCTGCGGTGTGGAAGTTGGAGCTGGTGGTCCGGGGGAAATGGCTGCAGGCGGCCTTCAAGTACGACGTGGTAGTGAACCTACACTCAATCAAGATAATATTCCACTTGGTCAACCAACTGTAAGTAAAATTGTTATCATATTTGAAAAACAAAATAATGTATTTTTGATTGAAAGTTTTTTTTCAATTCAGATGGCGGCATCGAAAAGATGGTCAGCAGCTGTAGTGTTTAGAGATATGACTAGTTCCCATATGGTAAACGATAACATGGATTCTCAGTTAAAGGATAAACAAATGCCAATCCACAATGATTCCAATAAACTACATTCACATTTAGGTCAACCATTTCAAAGGCAAACGAATAGACTTTCAATGCAATTTTCTGGTCCCGGGTTGGTTTTTATTCTTATTTTTAATCATATTATATTTGTAACATATTTTGCATTTTTATTTATATTATTGTTTCAGGAGTGGGAATTGGATTGATGCTGCAGATCGGGTACAAGTTAATAATACTAAAAGTTTACCAAGAGATTCTGCTAGGAAAGAGCCTTTAGGTCAAGATACTAGTGTCATTAATAGTCAAAATCATAGGTGTTTATACTTCTTTAACTACTGAAAATAACTTTTTTTAATAACTTCATTACATAATTTTCATTATAGTATCAAATATCAAAATTTAAACATACCTGTGAAACATAACTACCATGCGTTTGATTTATAACACAATACTAATCGTCTTTGGCTGAAATTCTTCATAATTATTATAGTAAAGACGTATTTTTACACTGTAATTTTATTTTGTTAGGGTTGAAGATATGCTACGATGGGTATCAGGTGTAAATAATAATCTACCACAAATGCATATGCAAGAACGTCCATTAGATAGGCTGCCAGAAATACCAGGTGTTATAAACATTTTTATGTACATGTTATTGAAAAATGTATGGTTAATTTATACTAATGAAGGTGATTTATTGGTTCTTGTTTTTAGTGAATTCTTCTAATTTAATGGATAATGTCAATGGTGGAATGGAAATTGATGTTGGTGTATCGGTTTCAAGTCGAGGAGGTCAACTCACAACCGTTCTTCTCGTGAAAGGTGAACGTGGCTTAGGATTTACAATTACAACTAGAGATAATCCCACTGGAGGGATATGCCCTATTTATATTAAGAATATTTTACCAAAGGTATAATAATTGATTTAAATTACCGATTATATAATATATGTACTACATATAATCATGTGAGCGCTTAGTAATTGTTTTATTTAACATATTTTGATAGGGCGCTGCAGTAACAGATGGACGACTCAGAGCTGGAGATAGAATGGTGTCTGTAAACGGAGTATCTGTCAGTGGCTTATCACAACAGCAGGTTGTCACATTATTGCGCAATACACCAACACATTCTACTGTTACCATTGTTGTCGAAAGACCACAGACAGCTGCAGTCCAAACTGTCAGTGCTGTACATAATAGAACCCAAGTATGTGTTGCACTTTTGATTGTGATCACTTTGTTAATTACAAGCGTTTTTATTTTTGTATTTATTTTTTTGTAGCGAGTTGAACCTCAACCTAATTATAACAAATATAGAGATATGCAAGACACGGGGTCACCCAAGAAAACGCCGAATAAAGATGACGCCGGTCGAGTATCATCGATGGTACATGCAATCAATCAAAATCATAATAGTTCAATGAGAGGCCATATTAGGAAAAGTTCATCGAAAGATGATATTTTGTATAGAGAACAAGTTAATAAATCTGACCAATCATTGCAGGATGCTTTAAATTCTTCAAATACTGTAATTTTATATTTTTATTTATTTTCCTAATTTATAAAAGTGATAATTTAAATAATCGGTGTTGACTTTTAAGGTTTTGGGACTTCGACATCGTTCTGTGATGCGATTAGACATTCCAGTATATGACTCTGAAAAGGCTGGATTAGGTATAAGTGTTAAAGGAAAAGTGACCGTAGGGTCTAATCCTCAAGATTTAGGTATTTTTATTAAATCGGTACTCAACGGTGGTGCTGCTTCACGAGATGGAAGGTTTGTGCATTTTCATTGTTTTTTTTTTCTAATTTTTAAGTAATGTCTTATTTTATTTTTCTACAAATTTCAGATTACATACAAATGATCAGTTATTGAATATTAACGGTGTTTCGTTAGTTGGTCAATCTAATGCAGAAGCAATGGAAACACTTAGGAGAGCTTTAGTTCATACAAGAAGTAATATTCAAGGCAACATATCACTCACAATTGCGAGAAGAACAGGTGATGTTTTGTCATAACCGTAGATGTCTTTTTTAATTATCTTAGCACTCTGTATTTATAATTATTTTGATTTTTCTCAACAGAAAGTATGGATAGTATAGCGCGATGGAAGGACGACACACCTCCAAATGTTAACGAATCATCAAATTCTAATGATAATATCTTAACTCATTCCCAATCATTTTCACCGTCTCAAAATACTGTGATATATAATTCAAATTCTCCACATAAATCAATAAATTCAAATTTATCTAGAGAACAAAACAAATCAGTCGTTATGTTAGATTCTAATTATAATAAGAGTATTCAAGTCGATTCTAATTTAAGCAAAGTAGGTGAGCAGCACATAGGTAGTAATAATATCAATTCATCCAATTCCAAAAAGCATTCTTCCATTGTTAATATAAACAATAATAATACAACTTGGATAAATGACAAAGTTGAAGATAGTCGAAATTTCCAAGAAATGGATAATAAATTACGCGAAACAAGCGATAGAGACGCAAAGAGAGATAGTTTTGAATGGGGTAGACTAGATGGTTGGAATCCGGTTATTGATCGTTTGACTGGTTTGAGAAACGTTAGCTACTGTTTGGCTACCCAAGACGATTCTACTATATTAAACGGTGGACGAGAACATGTCTCAAGAGCAATGCATCCTCCGAATGCTTTGAGACATAATCTTCGTTCCTCCCAACCTCAACATAATGTTATAATTGAAGAAGATTATGGATCTAACAAGTTAGTATTGTCAATTTAAATATTACAAATGGTTTTAGAACACTTTTTAAATTTATTTCTTTATAATAGAAATGGACCTGGTGGCGTTTGGGAATCAGGTAGTGAGAGTGGTTGTGGAAATGATGCAATTGGATTCTCAAGAGATGCCGTCGGTCGTAGATCAATGTCTGAAAAGAGACATGCTGCAATGGATGCCAAAAACACAGGAACTTACAAAAAACTGAAAGAGCAACGAAGTGCCAACAGTGGTAGGTTTTTATTAATTTCCACGTTTATTTGGTTAATGTTCGACCTTATTCTGATCTCTTTTTCGGTTTGTTTTTGTAGCTGCACCAGTTGGACCCTCATTAGGAATGCGAAAATCTTCCAGCTTAGAATCTTTACAGACAGCCATTCAAGAAGTTACCCTTCATGGACACCATCATTTAAGACAAAATGATCCTCTTTATGGAAGGGTACATCAACGTAAGTTCGTTTAAATTAATAAATAATCTTTTTGTGTAATTCTTTATAACACTGTTTAACGATTTACAGCTCGAAAACATTGGTTGACAGATAATGGCAATGAAGGAATGGTTAGAGGAACTCCAACTCAATCATCACTGACTCATAAAAAACCTTCAATATTCAAATCATTGTCATCTATGTTAGGGTTAGTTTTTGTTTCCAAATTGTATGTTTTTTTGTTAATCTAATTTGTTGTTAACGCTCTGAAATTATTTAGATTTGGAAAACAGCGTCCTAAAATATCTGAAACACGTTCGGAAATATACAGCAGTGTTCCGAGTCGTTCTCATCCTGGCAGAGCTTCAGAAAAGTCCTTAAAGAGTGATGCTATCGAAAGATTGCAACAAGAAGCTCCACCAAAAAATTCCGACGGCAACAGCAATAGCGACGGTACAAATCAGGCAAGGCGCAATGAACAACAGCCTATTCACAATGGCACGCATAGCAGACAACCAAGCAGCGATAGACTAGCTGACGGCGAAGACAGATTGGTCGATTCGAGAGGGATGCAGTGGGTACCTCCTTACAGACATCCACCTTCTAGAACCGGTACAGGCAGTCATACAGTATCGCAGGTAAAAATATCGTTACTTCTGTCATAAATGATTTACTTTAAACGATTTTTTCATGAATAATTATTTTTCTTTTAGGTAATGGAAGGTCCTTGGGGAGGAGATCATTATGTTAACTATGATGAAATACAACAAAATCTCAAGTAAATAAGATTAGTCAATTTATTTAGTATAGCGTTTTCCTGGTTTTGAATTGCTTGATAAATATGCATCAGATAAAATGTTGTGTTTGTTTGTTTTGTTTTTTTTTTCCTATATTTATATTTGTCTTAGAAGCATACTCTTCGTTTTCATTTTCATATTTTGATGAATGGTTACGTTACTTTCAGTGCTCGACGAGAGAGATTGAGCGAAGTTCAAATTGGTCAAATGAGAAGACAGGTTCACGCACAGAGAGTAAAAGCAGAAGAAGAAAGGTATGTTCATATAATATAATTTTTTTTAAATATGTTGTGCTATTTATTTATTTATTTTTTTTAATTTTGCATTTTTGATTTCAGTAGGAGGGGTGCAGTCGGTGGCTACCACTCACAGAGAGCCGCAAGAGGAGAAATTCATCGACCACAATCTAATTTTTACGAATATGAAAGCATTCAACATGCGAGACCTATAAATGCCAAGTTGACGCAGTATCATTAACTTTTTTTTTACTAAAATAAGACTTGAAAGATCTCACCTCTGTAATAATATTGTACCATTTCATATTTTTAAGTAGATATATTTCTTTAATAAATTTTTATTTTTATTTCAATATTTGAGTATGAATTTTTTATTTTATTTTTACATTCTGTGATGTTTTCCAATGAAATGAAATAAATATATACATAAATAATATGCAAGCTATTTTTACTTTATGTTTTATAGATGTAACTGCGTAGCATAGAATACAGCGAATTTTGTGATGTTATAGTCAGTTAGATAATGTATGTACGTATAAAGTTCATGATTTTGTCTCATTTTAATTAAATGTTTTTTTTCTTAAATATTTGATATTTTTATTTGTGAAATTAGGAAGTTCAAACATTAAATAAATATAATGTTAAGGTTAACATTAATTATAATTTAATAAGAATAGAAGAGGACTTGCAAGCGAAAAAGTGACAAATTATGTAGTCTCAACTGACGTCATTATATTAATACTTAATATTTTAAGTTAAAACTCATTGCATATCATAGTTTACCAATTTTAGTATTATTATTATATTAATAATTAACTACCTATCGGTACAATATTTTTTTAGGTTGTGCGCACTTTTCATAAACATTTACACATATACTTTTTCAGAAACTGACTGTGTTATAATATTAATATTCTCGTAGTTCCACATATGCTGTAGGCGTTACATATTAATTTGAATAAATTATATAATATAATATAATATTTGGTAATTACCAAACAAATATACATTTTTAAAAACTAAACTATTGTATTCTGTTTATAATTCTTGTTAATATTATATTTATAAATTGGATCATGAATGGATATAAATTTAAAAATATACGATATTTCAGATTTTATTATAATTTTCTAGAAATATATTATTATTGTCTATTCAATCTTAAAAGTAAAGTTAATACAATCAAATTGTAATATCAAAGTAAACCGTCCTGAAATTATGTGAACAACAAATGTGTGAAAGAAAACATTGAAAAAGTAATAAATATACGTATAATTATATATATGTATGTACAACTTCTTATTTCAATAGTGAACATGTGTGCAGAACTTTTCATTCATAGAAATTTAAATTTCAAGGTGAATTGAATTGTATATTAAGTATGTTTGTATTCTATTAGTTTTTTACTATAATTCTGCTCATTAATGTTATGTGCCATTGATACTGTTTATCTGCTGTTAAAAAGTGTATCTTCATAAATCAATTATGTACATGAATTCATAATCATTATACATATGGTAAAACTTTGCTTTAATAGCACTTCACCATATCTGAAGCCGTAGATTTTTGCATTATAAAAACGTATTACAGGATTCATTATCAATTATCAACTGACGTGAATATTTGTACTGCCACTATTATTCGATAATTTTTATATTGTCAATATTCTACATAAAGTAATTTAAACTTTTGCAAAATCGGTTTTGTCACAAACTAATAAATACTTCAATCTAACTACTAAGCAGTAATAATTATGAATTTCTATTTATCTATGTCAGATTGAATCTGCACTTAATTAATTTCTATTAGTCAGCTTTATTAACGAAAATTTCCCAGTGAATTATTAAAACTTAATAAAAAAGGTTACTATGTAATATTGAAGGTGCTAATGAAACGGATATATCTATGTATGTGAATTCACTCGTTATAATTTACATTGTCACCATTATTATATTTAAATATTATACTCATGTGATTGTTAATTGAGATTGAAAAATAGTATTGTACATTAAAAATCAACATTTTGTATAAAATTAAAATGAATGGACAGTAAAGTTATACATGTTTTTTTTAATCAAAAATCCTCTATAATCCTTTAAACTTATAAATACAATATAATATAAACTAATTTTCAAATTAGGAATTCTTAAAGGCGGCTAAGAATCTAAACTAAAACAGTGCTTTTGTTATTTGTACTATTTGAGGCACAAATTAAATGAATAAAATTGTATTAGATCTAAACTAAACTAAATTCAGGCCACAACAAAATATATATTGCCCATGAAAGGTAAGTAGGTCGCTAAAGAATCTTAGGCTGGCTTTCAGTGGCGGTTTATCATACATGAAAATAAGCGCACGCTTGGGCCCCCCGAATCTTGGAAGCTCTGAAATAGGCCTTTTCTACCAAAATTTACAACTTACAAATTATTATCATTGTCCACAATACGTACGAAAGAATAAATTAAATTAATACCTATTTTATTACTAGGATTTTTTTAAATAGTATTTTATAATAGTACCTATTTTATTTAAAAAACTGTTAGTGTGTAGGCGGGGTAGGTATGTGTTGACCGTATCCCAGCCTAATGAAACACTGTTGTGCTTGTTTTTGTAAAGTTTTATTGTTTGCCTATGGTTGTACAAAGGTATTATATTTGGGCAAAAGTATGTCGTTCAGCGGTCTCTGGATATGGTAGAGTGTCGCTGGCTCGGCATTCAGCTATGTTCAGAAGGTCTCTGGATGCGGCAGTGTGTTGCTGGCTCGTTGTTCGGCTATGTTCAGAAGGTCTCTGGATGCGGCAGTGTGTTGCTGGCTCGTCGTTCGGCTATGTTCGGAAGGTCTCTGGATGCGGCAGTGTGTTGCTGGCTCGTTGTTCGGCTATGTTCAGAAGGTCTCTGGTCTGCTGCTGTGTGTCGACGCTTGCTGCTGTGGGTCGACTGGCGTTGTTTGGGTTGTACCTCCTTTTATAGTGTTTCTGGAATCACCTGACCCATGGTGGTGGTTGTTGATGCGTAAGCGAGGAATGTGCTTTTGTCGAGGGGTAGACTTTTCTGGAACGATTGGCGCCGTTCCGCTCGATGTAGTTTAATGGCTGCGGTGTGCTTCGACTGGTTTGTTTCCGCTCGACTGGTAGGGGCGTTCCGCTTGAGTTTAGTATAATGGCTGCAGGTGTGCTTCGACTGGTTTTATTCCGCTCGAGTGTGAGGGGTGGAACATTCTCGAAGGATTTGGCACCGTTCCGCTTGAGTTTAATATAATGGTTGCAGGTGTGCTTCGACTGGTTTTGTTCCACTCGAGTGTGAGGGGTGGAACTGTCTCGAAGGTTTTGGCGATTGATTCCAAGAAGTGCACGTGTTGTTTACGTGTGCGAGTTCTTCGCGGAATGTGGTTTGTTGTTGTGGAATATTCTTGAATGTTTCGATGACGATGACGATGACGAGATTCCTACAAGTGTTTCAAGTACATATAGTATGTAAATTAAAAAAATATGACTAAAATCCTAATGAAAAATCGGTAAACGGACTACTAGTCATATGTGAACCAGTCACAGGACAACTGGTCGCTCTAGATCGGTCACACGTGATCACCCATCACACTAAAACTGGTCACACCCAAAAATTGGTCACGAAAAAACCTGTCACACACAAAAATTCGACCAATTTTTAATGCTGGTGCACTGCAGAATAGAGGGTGGATTCTGATGTGGCTAAAATGCAGACAAAATACATTTTTTCTTATTCATGTGTACTTTATTGAACTTTTTATCGGGCCATGCTTTTAGGAACATCTAGTAGTTTGTTTTATTCTAGAATCGCTACGAGGATAACCGCCGCTACGAAAATCACTCGCGCAGATCTCCTGTCACACAGGAAAATTGCAATACAGGAAAATGCCCAAATCTCGTATAAAAGAAGCATTTGTTGAGCAATATTTGGGCAATTTTCCTGTGCGACAGGAGACCCGCACGAATGATTTTCGTAGCGGCGGTTTTCCTGGTAACTATTCACATTTAGGATATAGCCGTATACCATACCCGCTATCCCGTTATTTCCCCGAATTATAGTTTAGGTGTGTTACAAGCTGTAAATTGCAACAGCAATCCACAAGTATACAACAAAACAACCTAAATATAATTATTTCGACTCTCATTTCTTTCGGCCTCCCGTGTGCGTTGCACACATTTGTACATATGGTACGGCTTTGTCCCTACCGTTTATGTAATTATAAAATAATTTTTGAAAATACTCTATAAATATATGGTCGGAAATAGAGCGGCTATGAACAGGTACGTCATATTTGACATTTGACAGATCTGTTTGCGTGTCATTAAAGTCTCTGATTTTGATTAGTGTTCATTGGTATTAGACTCATAATATTCACAATTGTTGAAATTAGTTTTGAAGTATTTAATTATGTCCTGGCTAAGTGATTTGGCTGACAGAGCAGAAATATTATTAAACAAAATAGATCAAAATGCAGCAGCAGTTTTACAAGAAAAGGATAAAAAGGCCTTGACTTATACGATTCCAGTAGAAAAAGGAGTCGTTACAAATGAAGAAAAACAATTTAATGGATATTCTTCGGCTAGTTCTAGTATAGAAAGTAGTACTACTGCATCATTTTCTACGTTAGAACAAAATCTAATTAATAATAAACCCAAGCTAAAGGTATCGAAAAAATTAGGACTTAACTCCCCAAAAGCCAAAAATTCTTCATCGCCTTTAAGGCTTAAAGAAATTGTTGTGCCTGAAATAGAACACCAAATGGAGAATCCATCAATAAACTTGTCACAAATTGAAAACATTGAAGGTAAATATTTCCCAGTTGATTTTAATATTGATGCACTTTTTTGCTATTTATTCATGATGTACTTTTAAAGAAGTTTCATGTTCGACACCTGAAAATACTACAGTGAATACAGACTCTTCGATTTTATTTGACGAAGAAAATGCCATGGATTTTGAAAAAGAAATGTTAAAAAATGAAATTTCCGTTGTAAATAATGAACTGTCTTTATTGTTAACGAAAGTAAAGAGCGCTGAAAAAGGTATATTTACATAATAGCTAGGAAATGACAAAAGTTATAATAAAAGTGGTAATTATTTTTTTCCATTTTTATTTATAGCACAAGCACAATTTTTGCAAATGGAGACAACTTATTTACAAGTATTAAAGGAAAATGAACAATTGAAAAATATGACTTCATCTTATGACAACACATCACAAAATTGTGATGTGTCTGTGGAATCTCACAATGATATTATACAATCTTTACAAGAAGATAAAAAATCTTTAGAAGAAAAGTAATCTATATTTATATATTTAATCATTTTCTTAAAATTTTGTTGCAACGAGATAATATTTTTAATGGTATTATTAATTACAGAATTAATGAATTAGATCTTCAAATTGTTTCAAATAAATCAATGCAACGTGAATTTGAAATTGAATTGAAATCATCACAAGAAATGTGCCAGGATCTTTCCAACCAATTGGAAAAGGCGAGAAATGAAACTTCCAATATACTCAGTGAATGGAAGAATTATAAGATTCGCGCTAGTAATACATTAAATATGAAAGAAAAAATTATAGAACAATTGGGAAGTCAGGATAATGGGGAAGCGTCTACTGTAGATTCATTAGATTCTCAGTTAAATCAAATAAAGTATTATTATATTCAATTAATTAAAAATTATAAATATAAATATAAATATTATGTCAATTATGTGATTATTATTCGGTTTTAGAATTGATCAAGAGGTATCTGAACTTAGAGCTGAACATCGCAATAAAATAAAGGAAATTGAGCAGCTTGAAAATAGAGTGAAACTATCAGAGAAACAAACATCTATATTCAGAGAAGCTTTAAAGCAAGAAAAATCTGCCAGGGATATTGCCGAAAAAAATGTCAATTCTCTCAATAAAGTATGTTGTCAAATTCTCATTCTGATAAAATATGCAATACAGTGTCACTGTCATTAATGCGATAGCTCCTATCAATGCGGAAAATACTTTAAAACTATGTATTTATTTATAAAAATCCACATTTTTCTCCAGGAACTGAAATCTTTGCATTCTGAAACTGCCAAACAAATATCATCTCTTCGTGTAAAATTTAAAGAACACAAATTTGGAGATTCTGAAAAACAAACGAGGTTCAAGTTTTATAATTTTTATTCAAATGTATATTTGATTTCACATACAAAGTAAATTTAATAGCTGAAGTGTTTATAACAATTTTTTTGGTTTTCATGTTGTAGTAATTTGGCTATGAATTCATTAAATGTAGCTGAATCTGGAGACGAAAGGGTACGTTCATTAACCCAAGCATTAGTAGCCAAACAAGCTGCTTTGGAAAGCGTTACAACTGATAGGAATGCACTTCGACTTCAATTGGAAAAAACCGAGGTATGACGTATGTATTTATAAATATTTATTTTTAATGAATTGTTTTACAATGTCCGAGATTGCTCATTTTCAGACTAAGTATCGTTCAGATCTTGTCAGCATGCGAAATAATCAACCAAGAATAATTAATGTAAATGATACAGACGACGGTAAGTATCATATACACAAGTACACTATAAAATTATATTCATATATATGATGCATTCAGAATTTCTTCGAAATTCCAGTTAAAGCAAGATTTCCTCTACTTTTACAAGAATCACCTTGGGACTCTGGGCTATCCCGCCGAGTTAAAAAGGCCTATTCATCTTTAGACACCTTCAGCGTCAGGGTTGGGGTATTTTTAAGACGTAATCCAGTTGCTCGAATTTTTATCATATCGTACATGGTGAGAGTTATGCATTTTTATTATTAATGATTTACTAATTACACTGAGCAACAAAAAATCACGTTTTTGAGTTACCAGAACGGAGACTAACCAATCTTTACTAAGTTTGACCCACTAAATTCGAATATGATAATGATTTTTGTTGGTTGGTGATCGTTTACGAGATATGAGCGTTTAAAAAAATGCGCGGTTTTTACACTTTTTTGGCTTTTGCGGTCTTAAACTCAAAATCTAGTATTGTTGTGCTCAAAGTGAGTATTGGAACTAATAGTCAGATGTTTTTTCTATTGATTGTGATTTTTTATTGTTTTAAAAAATTTATAATTAATTGTCTAGCGAATTTTAAAAGTCAAAAATATATATTTTTTTACGGATTTTTTCTCCGTGCTATTTTGCGTTTATTTGTAAGTTTAACGCAAAATAGCACGGAGAAAAAATCCGTAAAAATATATATATTTTTGACTTTTAAAATTCGCTAGACAATTAATTATAAGTTTTTTAAAACAATAAAAAATCACAATCAATAGAAAAAACATCTGACTATTGATTCCAATACTCACTTTGACCACAACAATACTAGATTTTGAGTTAAAGACCGCAAAAGCCAAAAAATTGTAAAAACCGCGCATTTTTTTAAACGCTCTTATCTCGTTAACGATCACCAACCAACAAAAATCATTAAAATCAAACTTAGTAAAGATTGGTTAGTCTCCGCGCTGGTAATTTTTTTGTTGCTCAGTGTTATTAAAATGACTAAATTACTATATTTTTTATTTTAGATGATTCTCCACTTTTGGGTGCTAATAGTACTTTGCACGTATACTCCAGAAGTTCATTCCAAACAATAATTTGACAATGGCGCAGTATTCTAAATATGTATTGTAATTAGGGCGAAATTGTATATTCTAACATGATGTAATTTTTTATGTAA
Source organism: Arctopsyche grandis (assembly GCF_051622035.1). Classification (NCBI taxonomy): domain Eukaryota; kingdom Metazoa; phylum Arthropoda; class Insecta; order Trichoptera; family Hydropsychidae; genus Arctopsyche; species Arctopsyche grandis. Next base: position 19,099,449 of record NC_135358.1, read on the forward strand.
ATTTAAAATTGTTATTAAATGTATTATGTAAGGAAAAGATTGAAATTTATTTCCCAAGTAACTAAATATCCAAGAAAAACCGAAATACCTAATATAAAATCGTCAAAATAAGCTGCAGAGATTAGGGTGGTTGGTAGCGCTGAGAGTACTAATAACATTCAGGTTGTCGGCCATGATTGTGCAGCTGTCACTTTGACAGTGGGCTGGACAGCGAGCGTTCTATCAGCTCACGGGTACGTTGGGATGGAGTTCGACAACGAGGATGGATTTCCAGGACTATACCACGGCGAGCCAGGAAAAAGAAACAATGATAGTGACTGTAATATCCTTTTCAATACCCACATATGTATTATTTAAAAAAGCCATTTGTTCATTCCTACTTCCGCGCTATCGAATGAATGTCGGTGATTTCGTTTAATTTACAAAGTAAACATTGATTAGCATGCGAAATTTATATTTTAATCCCTATTTTATTATTTAGTTTTAATTAACCTAAGATAACTTATAAGCTTGCTTACTAATGAGTTTAACCCATGCGTCTTTTATTATGTATTAGACAGCGACGATGGTGAGAAACCAAGTAAAAAAGACCTTTTGATTGGACGTAGGAAAGATAAGAAGGAATCAAAAAAAGATAGAGGCTACGCTGCTTTGGAGGGTGAAAGCTCGCCAGAAGAAGAAACTGAAACCAAGTAAATGCTTCAAATAATGATTGTGAATTGATTTAGCTCATATACAAAATAATTGCATTTTGATTGTGTTTTAAAATTGCTTGATTACAATTGTAATTTTAAATTGCAGAAGCCCCTCAAAATCAAAAAAGAGTAAAACGTTCAAATTTCCTTCTAAAAGTAAGGAGAAAAGAGAAAAATCACGAGACAAGGAAAAGGTTGGCGAAAAGGAGTTAAAAGAAAAGGAGAAGGAACAACTTGAAAAAGAGAAAAAAAAAGAAAAATTGAAAAAGGAAAAGGAGAAGCGCGACAAAGTTAAGGAAAAGGTAATTTTTTTTTCAAGAAAATTGTTTTATTTATATTACATATTAAAATTTCGTTTGATACTTCATTACAGGAAAGAGAAGAAAAAAATAAAAACAAGGAACTAAAAGACAAAGAAAAGCTCAAGGATAAAGACAAAGACAAAAAAGAAAAGAAATCTAGTAAATTGCAACCAGCAATTGCTGTTGGAGTACCCTTTGAAGAAATATTTACACTCGGAAGTAAAATCAATTAAAATTTTTATACAATTCTTCATGCATTATCTTTTCGTATTAATTTATTATAACATTGCCAAATTCCAGTTACTCAACCTATATTTGGTGTACCCCTTGGGCTAGCCGTCGAGAGGTCTCGATGTCATGATGATACAAATTTACCATTAGTTATTAGAGATTGTATCGATTATCTCCAGGTTAGTTTTTACAAACTTTTTATTATTTACTTTTTAATGTTGTGTTATTTATATTCACGAAAAGTATGACAAGAGTAGTGGATATAGTGGAGAGAAGGAAAAGATTGAAATGCTAGAACATAGCTAGAAGAATGGACAAAAGAAGTGCTAGAATGGTACTCGAGAGAATGTAAAAGAGTAAAAGGAATATGAGTAGACGATATTAGAATAATGTGTGGGGTGAGATGAGAGTTGCACAAAACAGAGACAAATGGAAGCGTGTTGGATAGGCCTTCATCCAGCAGCGGATGGTGAATGCCTGTAAATGATGATATAATTCAAACTTATTAATTTTTAGGAACATGGCCTTCAATCGGAATTATTATATCGAGCAGAACCCCCAAAGCCAAAAATGCAAACACTTAAGCAACAATATACTGATAGAGAACTAATTTCCGATTCGGAGTACGATATACCAACAGCATGTGGTTTACTCAAATTATTTATATCGTGAGTATTTTCATTTCGCACTAATTTTACGCTATTCTGTGTGTGTGTGTCCCAACGTTAGCCAAACATAATAATGAATCGATAAAAAGCCTAAACTTTGTATAAATTCATTCGGAATCGAACCTGCGTACCCTCGCGCGAACACAAATATCCGAAGCCAATGTCGAATTTTCAATTGGCCTTTTTTTAAAACATTAATTTAAATTTTTTCTTTCTCGCCATCTAAAAATACGTAATAATAATTTTATTTAGCGAGGTTTTGAACCATTTTTTGGTTTTCATATTAAACAATTAAATATATATTTTTTAATTAAAATTAATTATATTTTAACGATATTTGAAAAATAAAATGAAATTGAGATTGCGGAACAGTACACCACGACGGCTGAAAGAGGAAGCGTTCTGAATTTAATTTATAATATTCAAGGTTGCGAGATCAATGACCGGGGTTTGCTGATACATAATTGTAGGTATTAGGTTTTGTAAACTAAACATACAAAGCTTATGCTTTTTCCTTATGAGCTTTTTTCATATTATCCGATTGCCGATTCCGATTCCGACTTCGATTTTGACTTTGGGTTTTATAATTGTATTATTATTTTTTATTGGATAATTTAATTGACATAACCTATGCGAAGATATTTCATCCGGCTTACCACTTAGATATACATATGTATATATGTACATACATATATATATATATATATATATATATATATAAACGGGAGCGATTTATTATATGTTTATATACATATACATATGTATGTATTATTAATTATTATCGTACATCGATTTCGATTCCTTTTTCAGTTCCAATTCCCAATTTTTGTTTAAGTTCCGAATCCCGATTTCTGTTTCACTTCCGATTTCCGATCCCTGTTTCAGTTCCAATACCCTATTTCTGTTTCAGTTCTGATTCCGATTAATTATTACTATTCGTATTGTAACTTTATTAAATCATGTATCACTTTGTTTCCGAAACCACCTGTTGAAATTTTAACGGGCATAACACTAGTATATATATATAACGTTAACTATTCCATATCCAATGGTTATTTTTTATTTAGTGAATTACCAGAACCTGTGTTGACTACTGAGTTGTGCTCTACATTTGAAGACATGGCAAAGCAACCCACGCCAACATTGGGACCGCTCGTTGCACAATTACCGACGAGTAATCGAGCACTTTTAGGTTGGCTTATTACACATTTCACCAGTGTTCTATCTCATGAAAAGGTATAGATAGCCAAATTATGATTATTAGAACTTCATTTCACTGCGATAAATTAAATTTATACATTTATTACAGACAAACAAGTTAAATATACAAACTCTGGGTACTTTGCTTGGTCCTACACTAGACATGTCGACTAATCTGCTCTCTACTTTTATCAGCAATTCTAAAACCTTGTTCCCCGACATTATTTTATCTAGGTGAGTCTCTTTACAAATGTACTTTTGAAAAAGTTCAAGTTATATTTAAAATTTCTGGTATATATATATTATTACTTTTGAGCCCGTACTTGAGTTGTTTATTTACTGAGCTAAAATAGATTCAACGTTAACAAGATAAGAACACGAAATGATTTTTTTCTGTGACTGTTGCGCATTAGCTGTTGTGTGCCATCAGGTATAACTTATGTTGCATATTTAAAATATAAAACTTTGTTAAAAAGCATTATGTTCAGTTCAGATCATTTTAAATTGAAGAATAATAATAAATCAAGTACCGGGTGTTTCTCTATGGTTTTCAACAGGTTGGAAAATAGACGCAAACCATATATGTACAGTTTAAAATTAGTAATTTATTCATCTGCAGTAGTTTCTGTAAATATTATTCTATATGATATGCTTTTTATACAGATATGTACCTCCTTTAACATCAACTGCAAGACTTCCTGAAAACGTTGACGATATTAAAAAAGAACTGCGCAAACAAGAATCTCTATTAAGTCAAATCCATGCTGAAATGCATGCAGGTTCTGTCTGTAAAAAAAGAGAAGAACAATTATGGGAAGGGCAGAGAATTGTAACCCAATTGAAGGTAAATATTTTATATGTACATATATTTGCATTTTATATATATACGTAGATATTTCATCGGAAAGTCTCTGACGAGTCTAAAATTTTCATGAATATTTCAGCGCAAACTCAGATCTGTCCAAAAATCTTTTGATGTTCCTAATGTCGCCCAGACACAATTGTCAATCGATGAAAAACAAAGTGAAAACATTGAAAAAACATCACAAAATGAAACTGCTATTCAGTCTACGTCTAATTCAAGTGAAGACATAGTTCAGCAGCCCGCAAAGATTCCCACTACAAGCATACCTCAAAATGAATCCAAAGCGCCATTTTTGGACAAAGCTACCAACGATACCGAAACTGACGGAAAAATTAGTTTTCCTACTGGAAGTTTCGAGGATAATTTCGAAAATTTCGATGAAATAACAGAATCCATAACAACCAATTCCAATAAAAACGATATGACCGATTCCATGTATTCCACCAGTTCCGAAACGGCGCAAATTAAAGACGAAAAACCTACGCTGTCAGAAGAGGAATTGCAACTGATGAGATCACAGCTTGAGCATGCCGAATATTTACAATTGAAGTCAATACTTCAAGCGAAAATAAATTCTGAAAGGTTTGAAATCGTCAAACTGAGAAGTCACATGGCTATCAAAAATAAGCAAGAGAACAACGTAATACAAATGCAGAACGCGAAGGATGTCGCTAATGTGCAAAATTATACAGATAGCGAAATAGAAGAACGGCATAGGTTGCTAAAAGAAAATATGCTGTTGGAGCAGAAACGTTTATCTCTGGCTAATCAGATATTTCAAGAACGAATGTCATGTGTTCAATTAAAAATACAAATTGCTATGAATGAAATTCTCTAATAATGTTCGCAAAACTATAAAAAAAACCTATCGTAAATATTTTCACTGTTAATAAATAATGCATATTATATTTTGTGATGATACAAATACATGTTCTTATATATTGACAAGTTGATATATGTATATCAATTCTTCAAATTTTAAATTTTATGTAAAACTCATGTCAAAATCGATTGATTGTTCATAAATTTATATTTATTATCGAAAAATTTTAGCATAAATTGATTTATTATTTTAAATACATATCTTTACATAAGCATTAAGTATTGTTTTACTTATTTAATTTTTCTATTGCTATATTGAAAATTGACTAATTAAAACTAATTTTAATATCACAAAGCTTTCATATTGCGTGCATAATTAATTGTCCAAAATAAGTCACGAAACGGAATACTGAATAAAAATTTTGCTAATTTATCAAATCTTGATCTAGATTTTGAACAGCCTTTTCCAGATCAAATAGATGACTGTCTATAATGCTGGGAGCAATTGATCTCATTGCTGCTGCAAGTCGATAAACATATTCTTTATTTGTTCCACTCGGACCAGAGCAAGATACAATTTGCTTGGCGATCGTCTCAATATCTGCTTCACCTATTAAAATCACATGTCAAATTTTAAATAGTTATCTTTAGTTATATTTTACTGAACGTCAAACAAATCATTTGTACCAGCAAACGAGACATTGTCAGGCGTAGCGACATATATTATTAACTCAAACGGGTGTAAATCTGAATCTAGATTTGGATAGAATTTAACAGACGTTTTGGTGTATCCGTTTTTTTCTCTGAAATCTAAGTGATTTGAAACAACTTCGATATCTTCTTCACAAATTTCATATGCTGTACCCCAAACTGTATCGTTTTCATCACCTGGTATCAGGGTAACGACACGACCTGGCTGAAAAATACATTAAGTCATATAAATTTTTTAAATCAAAATACGTTTTATTGAAAAATAAACGCAAAGTATGTCATATGAATAGCATTTTGTATGATTAATTAGCATATCTATTGTGACATGCTTGTGATGTACCTAAGTACAACCTTGTGAGGAAGTCCACGGTGGTCGATACTATGCTGATAGAAACGGCGAACATATCCACGGATGTGTCCCACAACTTGTCTTTTTATCGGAAAATCCACTTTCCATATTAATGATCCATACCCAAAAATCCACATGTCTGATTTTTAATTTAAAATATAGTTCTGTCTAATGCCAGTAAACAATTAATAAATTGTAATAAAAGTTATATAGTTAAAAATTTTAAATCTCTGGGGTTTTTTGACAGTCAAGTGGTGAATTATTACAATTTTAATTAATGACAAGATTCAAAAAGACTAACGGTTGTGTAAAGTCTAGTTTTAAGTATGAAATCGCAGGATCAACAATGACAGTTCGCAGACATCCGAATGTAGTGTTACCAGTAAGGAAGCCATGTCGTTAATTGCCAGTAGAAAAATATAAATAAGTGAATTTTGTCATTACATTCGGTAATTGAATTATAACGCACATTGCGATCGCCCAAAATGCCGTAGAAATCGCGAATACGGAATATTTGGCACTCGAGTTCTCGTTAGTATGATGGACTTTTTGGCTGCCAGATGTTCCCTTATAGAGATTTTAGTGACTTTTGAGCGAGCGCTTTGTGGGCAATAATAATCACCGAACCTTTACATTCATACCTAGGTAAGGGCGAAATCACACAGGGAAGAATTGCACGTCGTGTGCTTGGCTCCCCGCTGTGGGGGTTCTCCTACATTTCTTCAAATATGGATACACCGTTATCGATCACTGTCAAGCAAGGTTAAATACAAGGATAACATTTTACCGAAAACACTCCAGGGGGTGATTTTGGAACGGTGTGTGCTGGGCGTGTCTTGAATATGCGCTGGGCATTTCACATTTTTTTCGCATATTTAAAAGCATCTAAAAAACCATGTGCCACGTTCATTGTTGTGTGCTTTCGCTCTAAGATACAGTAAGTACAATTGTGGATTACGGAGTTGTTGGCTACTTGAATTTTAATTCAAAAAAATAAGAACCCTATGGAACCAATTATTTTATCGACGGTGTTCCTGTTCATTACTGACTGATATCAATAAATTAATTTAATAAATAAATTGGTGTTGGATTTAATTAAATAAGAGGAAAAGTCTTGTAAACAACGACTATATTGTTTCCCCTGTTTAAAAATGGATAAATTCATTGATCATTTCATCTTAAAATTTTATTTCTGTTAGTGTAATCATTTCATAAATTAAAGTTTCCACTAAAAATATAACCTTTGATTTTCAATTGTTTTTATACTGTTTCAAAAAAAAATTATATGACTAAAAATAAATTTTTATCAATAAAATCTATTGAATAGAAAAAATATACATATTTCAATCATTTTCGTTTACATTTCAAAGACTTCACGTCTAGAGAAAATCGTTAATAGATAATTGGGTTATCGATTGAAAGGTTTCCGATACAATATCAACAGCAATTAAGTGACGCATATTCGTATATGTAGGGCACAATTTATTTGTTTGCATACATATGTACATATGTATGTATTTACAGTGGCGTGCCCAATATTTAGGTTTGGAAGAAGGCAGGCCCCGGTCCAGCTTTCTTGCAATTTTTTTTTGCCGCCCCTTATTTATTATTATTTAAAAAAAAATTATTTCTAAATCAAATTTTGTAGGTATTTTTGAAAAATTAAAAAAATATTTAAAACCATCTACAGCCACTCACCATCCACTGCTGGATGAAGGCCTCGTCTCTGGTTTGCGCAACTCTCATCCATCTCACCTAACACATTTTCCTAATTTCATCTAACCATCTTCCCCGTGGTCTTCATTTTACCCTTTTGCATTCTCTCGGGTACCATTCTAGCACTTTTTTTGTCAATCTTTCGTCCATTCTTCTAGCCACGTAGCCCGTCCATTGTTTATTTCTTCTTCTTTACTGCCGGACATGTATATTTGACATAAATATAAATAATTATTTACTACTTCTACTAGTTTATCACCTAAATGAAATGCACATACAATAACTATTGAACATAAATTTGGTCTTATCTACGTTAATTTTGAATCCTACTTTCCTATTTTCTCTGTCCAGCTGTGTTAGTCTGTTAAGGGGGAAAACACACAGTATGTGACGTCACGTCCTTCTTTTTTTTGCTTTAGCTTCCCGTTGGGACCGTGTTAACAATGGGTGTTCTCCAAACCGAATTTGAGTGCACTTGCACGTGCAGAATGCATATGTCATATATGTATATTGGGAGGTCAACCGACAAGTTTCTCCTACATTTCTTTAAATATGGGATTCACCATGTCGATCACTGCCAATAAAGATGAAAGTCTGAAAACCGAAGATGACTCAAAAAGAGACCGTTGGTTTTTAGTCCAACTGTATCTCATTTCAAGTTCCTGAAAACTCTCTCAAGTACCGCATTGAATAATTTGGGCGAGATGGCGTCTCCCTATCTTGCTCATTTTCATATGATAATATTATAAATAAGAATTTTAATTTTTTAAAAATACCTATAAAATTTGATGTTATAAAATTATGTTTTAAAATAATAATAAATAAGGGGCGGCAAAAATATATATTGAAGGGTCACCCAACATCTTAAGTATTTGCGGAGCGTTACAAATGTGCAACACATTTGTGTTTTATAATTTTTTATTTGTTGACATTAATTTCTTTTTTCTTTACGTCAATTTTTGTTGCCCTCGAACCTGCCGCCCCTGGGGAAATGCCCAGTTTTTCACCCCCTAGATCTGGGCCTGGAAGAGGACAGGAGGGGTAAATTGAATGGTTTTGTTTTCAAATTCAATCAAATTTGTTAAATGGTTATACAAATCAATTCAAATAATGAATTTTATAAAAACTTGTACTATCTTTCTATTTATTTTGTTTGGGGGCAAAATATGTAGTAAGTTTGTATATATATATTTATATATATACATATACAATGGTCCAAATTTAAACTTAAATAAATAAATCATATATGTATATCCACATACTTATTTAATAATTTAGGAAACGGGCATTGGCGTAACTAGAAAATTTGGGCCCACATGCAAATGTTAGCAAAAAGCCCCCCTTTTAGTATTTTTTTTATAAAAATTAAATTGATAATTTTTTTTCCTCACCTTCAAAGTCGCAAATTCTGCAATTACATCTTTCAAAGACACTTTAGAAGCATCTTCATGTTAAATTGATAGTAGTGCTAATTCACTGAGTCTGGGTTGATTCATCAAATTTCTTTTGTAGTCTTTTATTAATTTAGTAGAAAAGGAATTCAAACATTATGTTTGAAAAAAAAACACAAGTAAATAAGGTTATCGAATATTTTATTTAAGATTAAATAACTATCCGAAAATCTTAAACGATATCAAATGCGAAAACGTCTCTCTGGCGTTTCTAAAAGAAAACTGAAGATTCATAATATATGTACGTACAAATGAAACGAAAATATCTTATTAACCATTGTTTCTTATTTTTTATTATAACATTACAGACAAATATTATAACTGTACCATAACGGAAAACTATTACATGTCATGAGAAGGAGTACAACATCGTGAAAATTTGACATGCAATATGTTGCGTATCAAATTTGGAGTATATACTTTTAACTAGTGCTTCTTATTAATAATATGAATAATTTTAAGAAAACTTTATTTTAAGATTTAAGATTTTTATTTGTTAAATGTCTAGTATTTTTATTTAAAATCCTTTTGGGCCCATAAAGTGGGCCGCATGCACCGAATGTCCGTGCGGCATAATAGTTACGCGCCTGGCACCAGGGCATTAAGAAAATATTTTTTGCATAATACTACATATTTCAAAAGAGTCAAAGTTTAGTGGTGCATAAAAAACAGATCATTTTTTTAATATAAATTATGTTATTTTGACATTAATATTTTATACTGATTACGGTATTAAATCCGACTCAAACTGGAAAGTGCACGCGTTCGAATTTTGATGCTTTTATTTTGACTAGTTCTAATCAATAAATTGATATATTATATTATACTGGTTTTTATATCCGGCTTCACTCGGTATTTGTAATATAAACAGCTTAAACATGGCGAATCTAATAGTAAATATTCATTTGTTTTTTTTATTAAATTTATTTGATTCGAAAAAAATATATATCGAATCGTCATAGAAATTGTTTTGTTAACGAAGTTGCCAATCAAATATACAATTAAGTCTCTTTAGAAATTATATATTAAATGTATTATATATTATACCAGAATCCCCCCCCCCCCCCCCCGGTGTTATTCGAATAAAAAAAAATCGAATCATCATAGAAACTTCGATTTGTTTTCGATGTTACCAACCAACATTACATATTTATTTACATACTTACATACATACAAAGTCTCTTTCGAAATTATATATTAAAGACTAAATATTGAATATAGTTAAGCAAATTTAAATGCTAAATCAAATCGCAAGACCGTTATATAAAACTAATATCTACTGAATGTAATTACTAACAATGTTTCGCATAGTTGTTTATACATATATGACATTGCTCTCGTTTTAAGTAATTATGTAAATTTATTTCCGGAAATCAAATCGATCAATTCATCCAGTTGCAACTGGATAAATCATGCAATAAAGGTCAATAGAAAGATCCAGATACGAAATCGACCCTCAACGTTGGTCAAAACCGCTTGTAGCTTATTATTTTGATAATAATTAAGAAAGTCAATAGGAATGTACAGCTCGCATAGAATATGTCCCAAATTTAAGCTAATAAATCCAAGAAACTCAATTTACTATTGGATATTTAATAGTAGACTTTTCCTTTATGTGATCGATTCTACTAAATTTTTTTTGAAACGAAATACCTTCTTTCGTCAATCAATTGTTTGAATGAAATATGAAGTGTGCAGCATTCAATTGACATGTAGTACGCTGCACATGTAGAAAATGCTTATCCAATATGTAGGTGTTTATGTGATTCATCAAAGATAATGAAAATAAAACCATACAAAAACAAGCATCATCGGATTCAATTATATCTATATACATATATAAAAATTAATGTCTGTGTGTGTGTCTCGAATAGGCTGCTAAACCACTGAACCGATTACGATGAAACTTTCAGGATTTGTTGTGTGCATGTCCGGGAAGATTACTGTGAAAAAATCGCCCAAAAATGGGAACGGAAACAGGAAAACCGGGAATTAGTGTCTTTGCAACGCAATAATTTCAAATGTTTTCGCGTCGCGACCTGCGTTCTTAGGGTAAAATAAACAAACAATTGTATTATTTCAAATATGTTCACTGCCTGAAAAAAAACGGGAAAAAACGGGAACGGAAACGGGAAAAACGGGAATGAGTGTCATTGCAACGCAATAATTTCAAATGTGTTCGCTACCTGCGTTTTTCCGACAAATGGGAACGGGAACGAGAACGGGAACGGGAATTGCATGCGTTATTATGGCATTGCAACGCATGCCGGGGTTCAGCTAGTTATATTATTATATATATAAAAATGAATGTCTGTGTGTGGGTGTGTGTCCCGAATAGGCTCCTAAGCCACTGAAGCGATTACGATAGAACTTTCTGGATTTGTTGTATGCATGTCCGGGAAGATTACTGTGAAAAAAAAACGGGAACGGAAACGGGAAAAAAGGGAATGAGTGTCATTCGCTATAATTTCAAATGTTTTCGCGTTGCGACCAGGGTGTTCGCTGCCTGCGTTTTTCCAAAAAATGGGAACGGGAACGAGAACGGGAACGGGAATTGCATGCGTTATTTTGGCATTGCAACGCATGCAGGGTTCAGCTAGTAATTATATATATTTATTAAACATTGAAAATATACATTGTTTACCAAATGTATTATTGTTAAAGTTCTAATGGAATCCAGATCATGTGTTTAACGATAAGAAATATTTTATTTTGTATTCGAACTCATTAAAATTAATGCTGTGTATCTTATTTGTGTCAATTTGACACCGCTTGACCACTAGGGTCAATCTGGAGTAGTACATATTCTTCGGAAACAATTCCTACATATCTCCGATATTTTATGTTCTATGCACATTTTTACTTTTCACCCATGTATATTTATTTATTAGTTTCATGATACAATTACTAAAATACTTCAATTGAAAAACCACTGTATCTTCTAAAAAAGGCTTTTAAAATTTAAGTTTTAGGTTTAGTCCAGAAACCAAATTTAACGATTATGAAGAATAAAGTTCGAGTTTTATATGTGTGCCGGTACCATTATTTGTATCTATGTAGAAGAAAAAAATCAGAATCCGGGAACTATGTAGTAGATTTTGAAGAATTCCAGTTAAACGGAATCGAAAGTTTTGAGTTACAGGGTTTCAGTTTTACTTTGTTATTAGGTACATATATGTACGTATGTATATATTATATTTTGTAGCCACTTTAAAACCATCCATTTATAGATTATGAAATAATAATTATACGATAAATTAATTGTTAATGAATGAAAAATAGCCTTGAAAATTTTAGTTAACATGGTAACAGATTTTTCAATAATGTAATTAACACAATTTTTTCTAGACCATTCTAATGATTAAATAATTTGTGTCAGTTGACTCACATGTGTAATATATAATCATTACTTTTTACATTGAACTGGATTCACCTCTTGAATTTTATGCAAAATACATCTCTCTACTATTTGTTTGAGCGAATAAATAAATGTCATTGACGTATTCGATACAAACTATTTCTATTGTTTTATAACAACAACGAAAATAAAAACCAAATAGCAAACTAAAATATGTATTTTATTTAATAATTATGAAATAAAATCGAACTTTTAAATGTGAATGCCCTAAATAAATACACATGTTGTAACATAAGGGTATCGACATGGAGTACATACAATTTATGTATATGTACATAAATGTCTTGCATGATGTAATACAAATTCAAATTTTCGTCTCACAAAGTGTCCCACACTTTAATCGGAGATAAAATAGCACCCAAAGATCATCAAAAAGAACGACATATATTAGTTTAGCTTTTTAAATATATTTTGTGATATTTTTCTAAGTTCATTCAATTGAAAAGATGGCAAGGGAAATTATTAAATATATTACCATTTTCAAAATGGTCACCTATCGTTTATTTAGCCGATTCCAATATCCAAGAACCTTCACCATGTAATCGCATAGTTTGAGAAGTACTGATCAATGCATCTCTTGAACTCGCGTTGGGTATATAATGACTCGTGTAACTGATCTCTTATCAGTTGTTTTTATTTAATCTGCGTACAGACGTTCGCTACTTTCCAAACTTTAATTAAGCAGTTGTTACATTAGATCAAAGGTAAGAAATTTGTTTTGTTAATATTTCATTTTCTTTTCGTTTCGTTATGCTGGCAGAAAACGTTGTCAAAAATTGGGTGTTTTGAATTTGTTGAGTCAAAAAATGAATAATGATTTACATAGGACACAAATTAGAGAGCTTCAAATTTGTCGATTTTCTCAATCCAAGTATTTTTAATTTTTAAGAAAGCGTTAGCTTTCTGCCAGTATATCGACGATACCTTACAATACACATAATTTTTTCCAAAAGTGTGTCTTATATGGTTCCCGGAAAAATTAGAATTTCACAAAAAAAGGTTGACACCCTCGGATAACATACAAATACTCCTTGACTCTTTTTTGTAGAATTCTATTGCGTTAGTTCTCCTTGAGCATCTTTGAAAGTTTGGATGTCTCGAGAGTAAAACTATCTCGAGTGCATTTTTCCGGTCACCCTAAATATATAATATAAATAATAATTAAACAGATACAATCGCCCTATTTTTATAGTATTTAGTTTTCGATCATCAGCTTATTTTCTAAAGTGATTTATCTATTTCTACCTGTGGATTATTTTGTGAGCTTCGGTGTTGAAAATACATAATAGTGTTGCATCAGCCAATCATAGACATATAAAGCTAGTTGATCAAACTAAACCCGTCATTTAATCGAACCCTTCGAATTAAGCTGGTTAGTCCTTGCAATTTTTCGGTAAATATTAATTTGTCTTAAACTTTCCAATACTGGAATGTTTCGTATGTACAATGTATATTCATTATAAACTGTTGATATTATACACATTTATAGATTAGCGTCTGGTTAAAGTTTTCTTTGTGGAAAAGTTTCCGCACTCCGATATATGCACATACACAATGACAGTGTTCTGTAAACTTAATTAAAAAACAAGTTTGCATTTATTTTCTTTATATAGTTGAGTTTCATTGTCAACATATTTTTCGTACGCTAACAGGCTTTTTTTACATATCCATATTTTAGTTTTAATACTTTTTTTCTTTAATATGTAATTAGACAATGATGAACTTTTATTTCAATAAAATATCCACTATTAAAATTGTTTTATGAAAACTATTTTTATAGTGTAGTATAAAATGTTTATATGTACATGCATTTTGATGTATGTATGTGCGTAATACATACACTTACAAACAAAGTAAAGCCACATGGCCTAATTTCGTCGAAACTATTTAAATCGTTTATATTAGAAAGTTGATTTGTAAGTTTTTCACATTTTCCACTTAATTGCTATATCTTCAATTTTGATACATAAAAGTGTTTTTTATATAATTTACTAGCTGAACCCAGCATGCGTTGCTATGCCACAATAACGCATGCAATTCCCGTTCCCGTTCCCATTTGTCGTCATTCCCGTTTTTCCCGTTTCCGTTCCCGTTTTTGGGCAATTTTTTTTCACAGTAATCTTCCCGGACATGCATATAACAAATCCTGAAAGTTCCATCGTTATCGGTTCAGTGGTTTAGGAGCCTATTCGAGACACACACACAGACATTCATTTTTATATACATACTAGTTGAACCGGGCATGTGTTGCAATGCCATAATAACGCATGTAATTCCTGTTCCCGTTCTCGTACCCGTTCCCGTTCCCGTTGCCATTTGTCGGAAAAACGCAGGCAGTGAACATATTTGAAATAATACAATTGTTTGTTTATTTTACCCTAACAACGCAGGTCGCGACGCGAAAACATTTGAAATTATTGCGTTGCAATGACACTAATTCCCGGTTTTCCTGTTTCCGTTCCCGTTTTTGGGCGATTTTTTCACAGTAATCTTCCCGGACATGCATACAACAAATCCTGAAAGTTCCATCGTTATCGGTTCAGAGGTTTAGGAGCCTATTCCAGACACACACACACACACACACATACATTCATTTTTATATACATATATAGATTTCCGATTATATACGAAGAGATTTTTACGTTATCTACATATGTATGTACGTAGTAACAATGGATAAAATAAAATTTTACCGATTTTTTGTTGATATACAGGTTAAACCATATTTCATTGAACACAATGAAGGCTAGAGTTTGTGTAGTCGGAGCTGGTGCTTCAGGTCTTTGTGCCGCGAAACATCTTCTAGGTACTGGAATTACTCCAGTGGTGTTAGAGAGAGCAACAACTCTCGGTGGAACTTGGGTGTACACGGAGACTACAGGATACGATGCACATGGACTTCCTATTCACACCAGCATGTATAAAAGTCTTCGGTGAGCATTTTTCCATACGTTTCATATTTCGTATACTTGACTAAAATAGAATACAAGCAATTTTATAAATTGTGTTTAGGACTAATCTTCCAAAGGAGATTATGGGATTTCCCGATTTTCCTGTGCCAGAAAATAATAAATCGTATCTTCCAGCTAAGGACATGCTTGCATTCCTTCAACTCTATTCTGATAAGCATGATGTTACCAGACATATAAAGGTAAATAAATATACATTGTGAAAATATTCCGTATGCAAGGAAATACAATTTTCTTATTTTAATAATAATTAATCATTATCTGATTTGAACTAAAATTAAATTTTTATTTTGCTTATGATACGTCTACTAAATTGTGCAATAAGTCATTTATCATTTAAAGTATGTATTAATATAACTGTTACATGGTAATTCAATGCAATAGTCCGTACAAATTATATTATTTCATTATTATTTAATCTAACAAATAATTTTATATATATATATTTTTTAGTTCAATCACTTTGTGAAGTTGATTAAACCTCGAGGAGATTTATGGGATGTTCATTACCAAAATTTAATAGATGACGAAGAAATCGTGGAAGAATTTGATTATGTGATGATATGTAATGGCCACTACAATACACCATTCATTCCAGATGTTAGAGGAATGCATACTTTTAAAGGTATTTATTATATTGCTTTAGAAAAAAAAAAACAGTTATATATAAATGATATTTAGTATATGATAATAATTATCTATAATTTCAGGTGACGTAATTCACAGTCATGACTACAGAGTACCAGAGTTATTCACCGACAAGAAGGTTTTAGTTATTGGGGCAGGTCCTTCTGGAATGGACATTGCGCTGGAAATCTGTTCAGTGACCAAAAGAGTTCTTTTAAGTCATCACTTAAAAGAAAAACCAAAGTCTATATTTCCCAAAAATTTGGTACAAAAACCAGACATTCGGGAGTTGAACGAAAACAGAGTTATCTTCACAGATGGAACTTGCGAAGAAATTGATGTAGTCTTCTTCTGCACAGGTTATAATCAAAACATAATTCTAATATTGTAGTTGCTATATATATTTATTTTTTTGTTTTTTTTTATTATTATAGGATATTTATATAATTTTCCATTCTTGGATTCAACCTGTGGTGTGACCGTTGAACAGAACTATGTACAACCCCTCTACAAGCATTTGGTCAACATTGAGCATCCAACAATGTGTTTCATCGGAATACCATATTATGTGTGTGCTTTCTCAATGTTCGATTTACAGGTATATTTTTAATAAAAAGATTTTTTTTATGATGCATAAGTGCATACTCACATATAATTAATTATTTTATTTCTTTGTGTTCAGGTTCGTTACTACATTAAGGCAATGCAAGGACATTTTAAGTTACCAGACAAGCAGCAAATGTACGATGCCAACAAGGCCGAGTTCGAAGACAGGACTATGCGAGGATATACAAAAAGACAAGCTCACTTGATGGGTCCAGTTCAGGTAATTGCAATTCACTATTATTAACTTGTTATCCATTGAACGAAAATACGGAAATGACTTTCATATAACAAAGGATAAATATTCATATTATCACACATGTTTGCCGTGAATATTTAGACTCTTATTTTGGTAGAATTATACCAAAAATGTCAACTCAATTTTGAATTACTTTGTTATTGTTTTTGCATAAAACAAAGACGAAAAACCTGTTAAGAACTGACTACCAATTATGGACTTTAAGAATAATAAACAAATCCTTAGTTGGCTGCATGTTCAATTTCCTGTTTGAATTTTAAATCTTATAGCTCATGTGATTTTGAATTGCTGGAATTATAATGCTATATAATAAGATGTATTATTGAAAAATGGTATTATAAAAAAGGGAATCTAATATATAATTTCGAAAGAGACTGTATGTATGTACATATATATCTTTGGTTGGGAATTTCGTCAATAATAAGTCAAAATTTCTATAACGAGTCGATTTTTTTATTTCGATTCAAATAAATTGAATAAATATTTACTATTAGATTCGCCAAGTTTACGCTGTTTATATTACAAATACTGAGCGAAGCCGGGTAAAACAGCTAGTGTCATATAAATTAGTATATATGTACATACTATAGGATTTTAAATTTGAGCTTGGTAAATGTAGTGTTCGTATTTTTATGTACTAGAAAAACTGCTTTCAAAAAGTTAGACGGTGGAACAAAATAATGATAAATTTAATGTTTTATCAAATGATAAGATTAATTACTATGTACACACAAATACGTACTGATATGAATATATTTATAACATTTTTGAAAGTTTAAAATATGAATTACAAAAACAAAACTGTTTTGTCTGCTTTGAGTGTAAATTTACGTTTGGTGTAATCGTCCGCTTAATTCGTGCAATAAACTTTGTTGTTGTCGATAAACTGTGAACCTATGGAACTCGCAGATCAATTATAATATATGTAAAATACGAATAATATACTGGGTAGATTAAATATTAAAATCCTAAATACATATATTATGTTTTTGTTATGCTTGATTAAAAATGTATCTCAATTAGCAACAAACATTAATGTAAATATTTGTGTGATACTAGAGAATTAAAATTCGTTTGTCGCCATCATCATTTATTTACGTAATAATGATATAATTACTAAAAACGATAATATAATAATAATAAATATAGGAGGAATATTACAATTCACTCTCGGACGAAGGCAAAGTGGAACCATTACCACGAGTGTTAACCACGGTCCACATCAAGACTGAAGAGATGTTTAAAGATGACATAGCTGGGTTTAGAAATTACAACATCAAGTTGATCAATGATTATGAATATTCTATTGAGCGTGCATAGTCCAATGGAGAAATTATTTAGCACATGCAACATATAAAATGCGATAAATAAGTGCCTACATATAAATGAAAAATATTATAAATATTAATCAAAAAATGCTTTATTTTAAAATGTTTTATATAAAATATAATAACATGATTAGATTATAAAAATTGATAATATTGACATCATTGCTATTTGTAGTATTATATTAACATATATTCATAGTGTGAGTTACAAAATGTAAACAATAAATACGATTTTATCACAAATTTTTTATTGTTATCTAAATAATATAATTTTATATCAATTAAGCAAATTTTCCTATATCAGGCTATTTTTTACATTGCAATATGTTGTGAAACTCATGAAAAAAAGTTATTTAAAGATCATCTTTTCATCTTTTTCGTAAAACAAAAATTTAGATTTAATAAATGTAAATAATTGGGTGATGCAAATAAAATGCAATTTAATAATACATATTTTCCTGTGTCAACAATCTTTACTTTTTATATGGGTACGATATTTAAAAACTGCATTATTGACTGGGATGTAGTTTTGCAAAAAATATCTAGTCGAAAGATTATATGTATTTCACAACTGTATTTTAAAAATTCTATGATCACAAAATTGTATTAGTTTTTTCTTATATTGCACAAAATTATTCAAGAAATTTCAGTGCTTGGAATATTATTTATGTGGATTGTATCTTTTTACTAGCTTCTTTTTATTTATAGAATCAGGTTCATCTATAGATACAATATACATAAGTATTTTAGTTTGATATTCTAATAATTCATTATTTCTATAACTTTCAAACCGTTTTAAAAATCAAATTTAATTGCAATATTTCTACTTACCATATCCTAATAATCGGTTATAAACGATTTACTAAAATCTTATTAACAGTAATAATTTGATATTACATATTTATTGCAATATTTCTTCTGGCTATATTTTTAATAATAGCCACATATTCTTTTTATTTTAGTTCTCACAGTGCTTCATAAAATTTACTAAAATTTATATTATGAGATGATTGGTATGAGAACTAATAATCTCATATATATATATATATATATATATATATATATATATATATATATATATATATATATATATATATATATATATATATATACATATATACATATATATATATATATATATATATATATATATATATATATATATATATATATATATATATATATATATATATATATATATATTATATGTATGCATTTCAGATAAAACATTTAGTAAATATATATTTCGCACATGTGTATATAATTTATTTTATTATAGAAAGGAGGCAGTGGTGTCACCATAATGGTTTCCGGAAACCCGTTATTTAAGCTAAAAATTCATAAAATTTTTGTCAAAAATTATACAAATCTTGAAAATTTAATGAACTTTCGTGTAATAGTTCCTTGGCCAAAAAAAAAAAATGTATTGTACATATATATTTTCAAAATGATTTTATGGAAAAAAAAAATCGGAAACCCGATGTTACAAAATTTGGGTGACACCACTGAAAGGAGGGATGTTGGAGTTGTTTTGAATAAAACGCATTATACTCATATATATTTCAGAATCTTACATATTACATAGAATATTATCTATTATAAATTATTTATTTATTTTCAGTGACGAATCTTCCAACAATACTAAAACAAAATTCATATTTTTTTAAATATAATAGTTGTAATATAACTTTTAATGATTTTTTAATCTTACTTGTTATTCCTTTGTATGATTATGTAATTCCTACAGCACGTTCTTTACCCGCAGAAATGCAGAATTGCACTGAGCTGTTCAAACCAGTTCTCCTATATACTATTTTTGTTGAGAATGAATTATGTGATTCAATACAAGGTTATTTTCGCAAAGGACAGAGTTTATCAACATACAATTTCCTTGTGCAAATTTGCGTTTCTTCTATATATG